>NC_090275.1:34246902-34546902 GCF_040414725.1 Anabrus simplex
GTAATATGCTTGGATGTACATTTCTTGTTGTGGATGTTTTAGGTTAGTAGTTATGCAGTTTCTATCTTGTACCATCTAATAACATTGGCTTCTGTTTTGAGTCCATTTTCCCCAATTCTTTCACCAAGATAATTAAATTTTGATACTCGTTTTCCATATTTTTTCTCCATTATTTTTGGTATTTGTTTGTTGAAGGTCATGTACTCTCTTTTTTCAAAAGATATCTGGAGGCCAACTCTTTCCGCATTTTCTTTCAAGACTTCAGTCTGACTTTCAGTTGGTGAAATGACTCGGGATAAGATTGCTAGGTTATTATTATTATTATTATTATTATTATTATTATTATTATTATTATTATTATTATTATTATCATACATGCATAGTTATAGACCGTGATGCCTTTCAGCGTTCAGTCTGCAAGCCTCTGTGAATTTACTAAACGTCGCCACAATCCTTTATTTGCAACTAGTGCTGTGGCCTCATTTCGTTCTATACATTTTATCTATAAATAGTTAAAAACTTCGTCTAACCATTGCCTTGATCTCCCTCTACTTCTCTTACCCTCCATAACAGAGTAATTATTATCCTAGGTAACCTACCCTCCTCCATTCGCCTCACATAATCCAACCACCCAAGCCGCTTCATGCGTACAGCTTCATCTATCAAGTACATTCCTAACTTAGCCTTTATCTCTTCATTCCGAGTACCCACCTGCTATTGTTCCCACCGGTTTGTACCAGCTATGACTCTCGCTACTTTAATGTCTGTTACTTCTAACTTCGAATAAGATATTCGGAGTCCACCCAGCTTTCTCTCCCGTAAAGCAAAATTGGTCTGAAAACAGACCTATGTAAAGATAGTTTCGTCCAGGAGCTGACTTTCTTCTTACAGAACACTGTCGATCGCAACTGCGAGCTCACTGCATTAGCTTTACGGCACCTTGATTCAATCTCACTTACAATATTACCATCCAGGGTAAACAAACATCCTAAATACTTTAAATTATCAACCTGGTCCAGCTTTGTATCATCAATCTGACATTCAGTTCTCTTGAATTTCCTACTTACTGATATCAGCTCAGTCTTCGAAAGGCTAATTGTCATACCATACTTATTACACCTGTTTTCAAGTTCCAAGATAGTAGACTGCAGGCTTTCAGCACAATCTGCCATTAAGACCAAGTCGTCAGATAGGCCAGACTGCTTACTACATTTCCACCTAACTGAATCCCTCTCTGCCACTTTATACCTTTCAGCAGATGATCCATGTAAACTTCAAACAACAAAGGTGAAAGATTACAACCCCGTCTCATCCCTGTAAGTACCCTGAACCAAGAACTCATTCTACCATCAATTGTCATTGCATCCTAGTTGTCAACATAAATGCATTTGATTTATTTCAATAATCTACCCTTAACCGCGTAGTCCCTCTGTATGGCGAACATCTTTTCCCTAGATACCCTGGCATATGTTTTCTCTAGATATAAGAAACATAAACATAATTGTCTATTCCTCTAGTAGAATTTTTCAATTACCTGGCGCATACTCTGTGGTCTGAAACCACACTGGTTTTCATTCAACTTCCTATTAGTATTATTATTATCATTATTATTATTATTATTATTATTATTATTATTATTATTATTATTATTATTATTATTATTATTATTATTGTTGTTATTATTATTATTATTATTATTATTATTATTATTATTATTATTATTATTATTATTATTATTATTATTATTATTATTATTATTATTATTATTATTATTATTATTATTATTTACGAGTTTGCGAATGATGGAAGCTTATACGTTTCTATCCTCCATGGGCCCTGAGGCTTGCATGGAGATAATTTTACTTTTGTTTTTCATATTTCCGCATTTTTCACGATGTAATCTCCGAGTACTTTATAAAACACAAAAAGCTGTATTTTGTAAATGTGTGTGATAACTAAATGGTACCTGTCAGGAGCTTACGGACCATATCAGTGGGGAGTATTGCATAGCAGCAGTTCTATTCAGAGGGCACGATGGGGTCCTGAGTGAGAGGAGAATGGGGAGGACATAACACTGCTGTATAATTAACTGGAGCATGACCACATATAACTGCTGTCAAAATGGCGTCATAAATTATTATTGGTTAGTGGTCTGTGGGCTCCTGTATTATGTTCACTTCATATTGGTTCTGTCGACAGCTCGCTGTCCAGCAAAGACTCATCATATCATTCATGATCAAAAGCAGGACAGGCAACCTTTAAAGTATGAGGACCTATTTTTTCAAAATAAGTTTTAATTTTGCGAATGCTAAACAAAGTTCCTTTTTTTATATTTGAATGTTCTAGTTTTACTTATTTGTTAGTGGCAGGCTTACAACAAGGTTATAAATGTAATAAAATAAACACAAAATAAACCTATTAACATATTATAAGGATTTAAATATAAATACATAAATAAATAAATAAATAAATAAAAATCCCCTGGCACTATCAGCCCCGAGGGTCCATTCACCAACCAAGCGACCGCTGTTTAATAATTGAAGATACTCAAGGTCACGCAATATTGCCACTACTAGTTATTTCAGAGTAATATCGCTAATTTTAACAAGTCTAATGTCCTACTGCCAACGGCCGTAGCCATGTTGAAACACCGGATCCCACGAGTTCTCCCAAGTTAAGCAACATTGGTCGTGGGTCGTGGTCAAGATTTGGATGGGTTGCCATGCGCTGTTGGTAGGGGGTAAGGAAATGGAGGAGAGGAAAGGAACTGGCCACCCTACCGTACGTAAACTCCGGCTCAGGCACATTTCTACGAAGGTTCGGACCTGCCTTCGGGCAGAATACACCCTTACCTTACCTTACCTTACAAATGTAATAATCAGGGCACGGATGTTTATGCAATAATAGGTTAGAATGCAAACTTACTGAAGAGGGTAAGAAGTATAGACTATCCTGCATAACACTTGTGCTATGAGGTTTGCATAAATATTAGGAGTACGGACCATCAAATTTCCTGGAATTTATGTAACTTTTACTAGATTACGGAAGAGTGGGACATAGGACACTTCCTATTAACCAAATTAGTTTGCATTCCAACCTATTACTGCATAAGAATCCGGTGTTTGGTAATAATGGAAAAGAAAGTTTTGATTAGAGTTGAAACTAGAAACGTGAATGATAAAAGAATAAAATAAATGAAACGATAAGAGCGTAATAGCCGTTACTATGAGAAATTGAAACAGCGAAAACAATTTGCAATAAGGAACTACGAAGTTACTTGCAATATTACTCCCGAGCTCTTAGTCTCGTCTCATATTTCTCATATTACAGACCAATACCACAGAGTTATTACCCACATCCCAAGTGTACCGCGTTATATCGAATAAAATTTATTATCCACATAATATTTCTTTTACTTCTACGTCCGACTCGTTGGCTGAATGGTCAGCGTACTGGCCTTCGGTTCTAAGGAAACCGGGTTCGATTTTAATCGCTTATGATTAATCCTTCTGGGTCTGTATGTCCGTCCCAACACTCTCCTTACCATATTCAGAAAACATACCGCACTACCAACCACCATAGAAACACGCAATATTGATTACATCATTCCATAGAAGGTTGGCGTCAGGAAGAGCATCTGGCCGTAAAACAGGGCCAAATTCACAGTTCGCACCCACAACTCCACCGGTGTGGGGAAAAGCGGCAGGAAATAAGAAGAAGAAGAAGACTTATTTTACTTCATACTAGCGATATTACCCGGCACTGTCCGGGCACGTTAATGATTGTTTACTTTTAAGTATTTTATAACCTGTTATTTATGAGTGAAGCGAATTTTTGTAGATTTCGTTATTATGACGTTGACTGATAATTCAGCCCTTTTCCGACCTCGCCCAGAGCGTTGCACACGCATAAATCCATAATCCCCACGAACATACTACGCTGGCGTAGCAGGGGGAGAGGTGGCGCATCCCAGGCGGCGGATAGGGGGGTCCTAACCGGCTTGACGGCGGAATTGAGGGAAATAAAATACCTCTCGCGGACCAAACACACAACCCCCTGTGGGTGGGGGACGCAGACGAAGAATACACCCACGGTATCCCCTGTCTGTCATAAGAGGCGACTAAAAGGGGCGACCAAGGGATGATTGTCTTCGAACCATGAAACTACTTATGATTAGTACCACCACGCGGTGAACACCATGGGTCGCTTTTACTTGCGCGTAGTACCACTATATTAGGTACCAAATAGGTTTCTGATTAGTAACACACAGGAGCACCGTGCGGTGGGCTTTTGCAGTACCTGTGATTAGTGCCACCATATGAGCAGGACCATGGGATGATAGCTACCATGGTTCTGCCTTGCCTATAATTAGTACCCACTATATGAGGAACACCACGCGATAGTGCAGGTCCCTGTGGTTAGTACTCTTATGTGATGAACACCATAGGTTTGCGTTGCCTGTAAATGGCGCCGCAATGTGAGAAACACCATAGGTCTGTATTATATGTCGCATTTCATAACCTGTGAGTAGAACCATAATGTGTGGAATACCGCGAGTCTCTGCTACTTTTGATTAGTACCGCAGCATGACAAATACCATGGTTCTACTTTCCTAGCGATCAGTACCGTTATGAGGGGCCGATAACTTGGATTTTGGACCCCCTTTAGACTGCAAGCATCATCGATTCAATGTTATGCTATAGCAGCAGTCCCTTGGTCAGTAATCCTATTGTTTTACGTCAGTTTCTGTGAATGTAATGCATTGCGGGTCGCATCCACTGATTGTTTTAAATTCATATCCATCCATTCATTCTTCGTCCTCACGTTTTGAATTCTGGTCAGTGGAGAAATTTGGACTTTTAATTTGTCATTCCATTTCGTCTTATTTCGTACCATTAGGGGCCGATAACCTCGATGTTAGGCCCCTTTAAACAACAAGCATCATGATCATCATCATCATCATCATCATCAATCCATAATCCGGGCCATTTTATGCCTTTTTCACCCCTCCCCCCTCCCCTGCCGATGGGGGCTGAACCTGGACTTAAAACGACATGCGGAGTGACACTGTTATCTCAGCGACCCCGAAACCTATGGATTCGGCAATATTTTCGAGTATTTTTATATGCAACCATATCCTCGCCTTCACCCATAGGGGTGGCTTACACCTCACAGTGCTTTTTGTTTTTGCATACAGTCATATATGTAGCAGAATCTCTCCCTGGTCTAGCCTACATTTACGCACGTGCCTATTTCGAACACCAGGCCTGTAGAATCCTTGAGCTGGCGTTGTCATGGTTACGGCTGGTCATTTGTTCATCCGATTCCAAGAGCGCGGTATTGTGATGGCAATATCTCCATAACGGTTGATTTTAGGCCATTAAAATATGGCTTTTTAGACCCATACAGAGTTTTCTTCTTCGCGTTGTGAGGCTTTAAATGAGCTTTGTCTCGTCCTTGTGCGACAAATTCGATATTTCGCCTATATTGGCCTATGTTAAAGTGCCAAAGGGCCTAAATCTAGGGAATGGTGAGGTTTCTAAAAGGTAAGTATACGAAATTTGGTACAGATTGGTGGAACGGTATGGATTTGTGTAAGGAACAGACGGATATACAAACAGATAGACATTCGGCTTTATATAGGGTATCCCAAAAAACACCGACAAAGCTTTGTATGTCGTGCGGGATGGTGGACTGATCGATTTTCAAGCAGGAGCCGCTGCCCGGAAACACACAGTTTGAGCGCTGGAGAGCGACGAAGTCTGAGAACGGTTGTGACAATTTGTTCCGATTTGGTGTCTTAACACGGAAGGTATGCAACCCTTTAGCCACTTGTGTACTGCAGATGGACGACTTAAGCCTAGTAACATTCCTGCGCATGCGCTACATTTCTCCACACAGTCCTTGATGCGCATCCTACTGCGTTACTTGTGTGCTGTAGTCTGCCAGTGCAGTAACGTTGTTAACAGCAGTGCGACATGTACCAGTACACAGCTGCAGAAATGACCGACATGGTGCTTGCATACGGCTAAGCGGATTGCAGTGGTAGAGCTGCTGCAAGATTGTATGCGGAACGTTTTCCAAACAGACGCACCCAAGATCATTCCACGTTCGCGGCCATCGACTAAGAGAAGCCGGACAGTTACACGTAGGTAGTATGAAGAGTATGGTGTGTGACACTCCTGTAACGTCAACGAAGGACCTTATTGCTGGAGTCCATGGAGTTATTGAAATTCTTCAAAGACAACCGCACGTATTGGGTCATGTGCGTGATGCTCAGTACCGCCGATGCAGTGACGTAAGAAGTACACAGTTATAATCCCGTTTGTAATGAGCCCGGAGTGCTACGCATGTCGGGTTTATTGACGGCATGCGGAACGCACACCCATCTCACACTTTGATGCGCTTCAGCGTCCAAGCCGTGCATTTCTGGATATGGGTTCCTTCTTGAAGACATATCAGTCTGCTTTTCCACACAACATACTAAGGGTTGTCGGTGTTTTTTGAGATATCCTGTATATATGGATAGACTAGGTTCGAGTGAAGTAAGTCTACGACACCCTCGAAACGCTGCGGCTGTTACAAGAATGACAGCCTACCGCTGATTTCCTATACGTACTAAAATAAACACAAACCAAATCCATTGACATATTCTGCAGATTTACATATAAATAAATAAATAAATCAGTCAAAATAAATCCCCTAGCACTATCTGCCCCGAGGGGCCATTGGCCTGGCAAGCGACCACTGTTTAGTTTTCGAAGATATTCAAGGTCACGACGAGAAATCAACACACATTTGAAGCATTAAGTTCCAGGCGCAGTATTGCCATATCTACATATTTCAGAGGAATCTCTTTAATTTTAACATGTCTAATGTTCTACTTGTAATTCTTAAACCTTGAGCAATTCTTCTCCTTTTCGGGGTGGGATGTCTTTCGCAATGTGTAATTTTCCTACTTCGATACGTCATTTTGAACATTTAACCCTTTAATGCATAGCATGTCCAAATGATCACGGCCTGTACTGTTTTGTTTAGATTGTTTGCAGTGCTTTCTATAGCCCTGGAATTCATTGATGACTATATAGATCAATTAAAGAAACTTCTGGCAACTATGTGTGAGCATATTAGTAAATAATTTTTATTGATTCATGGTTTCAACACACTTGTAATTTGATGGCACAGTCAGTATGGTTGAATCATGATGGCAACTTGGCAGGTTCAATTCTGGCTCAGTGCGGTGGTATTTTAAGGTCCACAAATACGTCATCCTCGTGTCGGTAGATTTACTAGCACGTAAGAGAACTCCTGAGGGACTAAATTCCGGCACCTGGGCGTATCCGAAAACCGTCAAAGTAGTTAGTGGGACGTAAAGAAAATAGCATTATTATTTAATCATTATGGCGCGCTTCAAGTAAGTTTGATATTTAACAAGTGTTTATGTTTAGATTACACAATTCATATCCTTAAAAAGATGGAGTGAATGTACATACATATATGGTCACTTAAAACACTGCGTGATGTTATAATCACGGCACCTACCGACGAAATCCTGAAGGTATGAGCATAGCATAATATTACATAGTTATGTCCTACTATGGATTAAAAGTGAGTGACATTAATTTCAAAAAAACGGAAACAAAAAGTAATTTCAGCGTTAACGGGTTAAGGAGCGAGCAAGTGGCCGCGGGGGCACATAACTGTGAGCTTGCATTTCGGAGATAATGGGTTCGAACTCTATTTTCGGCATCCCTCAAGATGATTTTCCGTGGTTCCCCATTTTCGCACCACAAAAACCTGGGGTTTACCTTAATTAAGGCCACGGCCGCTTCCTTCCCACTCCTATCCCTTTCCTATCCCATCGTCGCCATAAAACCTATCTCTGTCGATGTGATGTAAAACTAATGGTAAAAGGAAAACGCTTAACGCCTTACATAATCAAGAAAAATTCTTGGAAATTTAATCTCCAAATGGGCTACAAAAAGTGTAGTCCGTTGAAAGTAAACCAGCGTTAAAACTGAGATTATTTAGATGGTAATGCAGGAGTTATTGAGTTAACTTCAACGTGATTGCGTGTAATTAAATTGACAATACAAATACCACCATGAAAACAATGAACTTCGTAATGCGATACGTACACGTGTTAAAATATCTGCTGGCAGAATCGATCTACCATTCAGTTCAGTTATTTGTAGCATGCACATCGAATGTTATGAGGTCGACGGATGCAGAGTGGTCACGGCTGGTTCGTGGTCCAACAGCTCTGCACTCTTACCGACCAAGCGAACAGAGGAGGGATGGCCGTGGCTCCAAGCCTCTGTATTCGGGAGACGGAGAGAGGTTTGCTCCCACCGTCTACTGTCCTGAGAATGTTTTTCACTGGTTTTCCATTCTCCTGCACTAGGACGAATGCCAGGACAGTTCCTAGTATAGGTCATGGCCGCCAAACCTCCCACCTTCTCCGATACAAATCTCCTGGCCTGAGAGACGGCGTCATCGTCTAGGAGGCCCGCCTCCCTCTTCAGGGGAGTAATGAAAACATTGAGTAGTACTAATAATAGTAGTAGTGGTGTTATGAGTTGTTATACTAAGTAGTTTTATTGATATCACTATAACCATGACAATGAGCGAACAGCCTTAAAAAGAACTAAAAATGTTATTTTTTCTTTCTTTCTCCTTCCTTCCTTCCTTTCTTTCTTTCTTTCTTTCTTTCTTTCTTTCTTTCTTTCCTTCTTTCTTTCTTTATCATTAGTCACTGTGAAAATAAGATACTGCCCAAGCCTTATAAACAGAAGCACCGAACGAGTTGGCAGTGCGGTTTGGGTCGCGAAGCTTTGAGCTTCCATTCGTGAGATAGAGGCTTCGAATGCCACGATGGTTTTCCCCGGGTTTTCCCATTTTCACAGCAGTCAAAGGCTGGGGCTGTACCTTCATTAAGGCCACGGCCGCTACCTTCCCACTCCTACCCCTTTCCTATTTCTCCATCGCCGAAAACCTTCGATAATAATAATAATAGTAATAATAATAATACATACGTACATACATACATTATCATTATAGACTGTTATGCCTTTCAGCGTTCAGTCTGCAAGCCTCTGAGAACAATCCTCGATTTGCAACTAGTGTTGTGGCCTCATTTAGTTCTATACCTCTTATCTTTAAATCGTTAGAAACAGAGTCTAACCATCGTCATCTTGGTCTCCCTCTACTTCTCTTACCCTCCATAACAGAGTCCATTATTCTCCTAGGTAACCTATCCTCCTCCATTCGCCTCACATGACCCCACCACCGAAGCCGGTTTATGCGTACAGCTTCATCCAACGAGTTCATTCCTAAATTAGCCTTTATCTCCTAATTCCGAGTTCCCTTCTGCCATTGTTCCCACATGTTTGTACCAGCAATCATTCTTGCTACTTTCATGATATTAATAATAATAATAATAATAATAATAATAATAATAATAATAATAATAATAATAATAATAAATAGGCGCTGTGGCTGAGCTGCCTGGTTCAACACTGGTCAGTGCAAGTTCTAATTTCAATATCGACAGTCACAACACTTTGCATCAGTCCTCCCTCATAAAATTGTAGGTTCCGTGGATTAAAACAAGTGGTAATAATAATAATAATAAGAAGAAGAAGAAGAAGAAGAAGAATAAGAATAAGAATAATATAACCTCAACTCCCGTGTGCAAAAGTGATTATTTGACGCCATTTACCGCGCCTGCTTGTCAATTACGATGTTCCGTTCTCCGCTACCAGATGGGAAGAGGAGAAAGACCTCTATTCGAGTGACCTACACCTGAGTTCTTAATTAATTTTGTCGTGAAAACATCAAATGCGTCACCAGAGATATGTTATATGCTAACATCGCACGACAGGGAGTTCAAAACGGACTTCTCTCCGCCCTTCAAAAATCCAATTACTCGAGCCGGGTTTGAGCTCGTGATCGTAGGACATGTCGGGCGAGACTCTCTACCACTGAACCAGAGAGAAAGCTGCCTTTTTGTATTATAAGAACATCAATAAACTTCATATTGTGTCCGACTCCTTGGCTGAATGGTCAGCGTTGAGGCGTTCGGTTCAGAGAGTCGCGAGCTCGATTCCCGGCCAGGTCAATGATTATTGGATCTGAGGGTTGATTCGAGGTCCACAGAGCCAACGTGAATAAAATTGAGGAGATATATGACGGTGAGATTGGTGACCCCCGGTCTAGAAAGCCAAGAATAACGGCCGAGAGGATTAACTCATAATCTTGCAGGCCTTTGGGCTGAGCAGTGGTCGCTTGGAAGGCCAAGGCCATTCAAGTCTGTAGTGCCATGAGGTTTTGTTTTTAGAAGATCTAGAGAAATTGCTGAGTGGTATGAACACAGCCTTGGAAAAGGAGTACGAGATGAAAATAAATAAATCCAGAACAAAAGTAACGGAGTGCAGTCGTATGAAGACAGGGGATGTGTGAAATATTAGATTAGGAAATAAATTATTAAAGGAAGTAGATGAATATTGTTACTTGGGTAGTGGAATTACAAATGATGGCAGAAGTAAGGAGGACATAAAATGCAGCCTAGCACAAGCAAGGAAGGCCTTTCATAATAATAAAGGATGCACTGTGGGTGGGGGACGCAGATGAAGAATACACGCACGGTACCCCCTGTCTGTCCGAAGAGACGTCTATAAAGGGTGACCAAGGGGTGATGAAATTAGACCATGAGACTACTTGTGATTAGTACTGTTGCGTGAGGAACACCATAGACCTGCGTTACCTAGGAGTAGTACCGTTATATGATGAACACAAGAGATCTGTGGTTAGTACCATCGTGTATATTCCACCGCAGCGGCGGTGGGGCATTCGGCTGCGCGGACTAATGTTCATGTGCCGTACGCTACACTGGAATGTGTCGGTTCCCCTGTATTCAGAATGGGTCTGCATTACCTATGCGTAGTACCACATTATGAGAAATACCATGGGTCTACGTTGCCTGTGATTAGTACCACTAAGTGAGGTGATGGTGGTGATTATTGTTTTAAGAGGAAGTACAACTAGGCAACCATCCTCTATATAACACTAATCAGAGAGAAAAAGTGGAAGGGGTCCGACACTTCGAGAGATGAAGGTATCGGCCAAAGGAAGGAAAGGGCCACGAAGGGCGTGAAAATGAAAGACTCCCTAGACCTCCATACATAATACCGCCGGGGTCTGAAAAGAACAAGAGTTGGCCAAGAGAGGTCGGATAGGACAGATGAAAGTGAGGAGCCTGGCACAAGTAAGAGGAAGCAATACCAGGACTCAGCTAAGGCCGCCGTGGTCGCCAACCCACGCTCCAAACTTCAGAGCCCCTGAGGCCCCTTTTAGTCGCCTCTTACGATAGGCAGGGGATACCGTGAGTGTTATTGTACAGCCCCACCCACAGGGGGACACTAAGTGAGGAACACCACGGGAATAGAGCCCCCCATGATTAGTACCACTATGTGAGCAACACCATAAGTATACGCGGCCTGTGATTAGTTCCACTAAATGAGGAATACCACGGGAACACCGGCCCCGTGATCAGTACCACTATGTGAGCAACACCACGAGTATACGTGGCCTGTGATTAGTTCCAATAAGTGAGGAACACCACGGGAATGTCGGCCCCGTGATCAGTCCCACTATGTGAGCAACACCACGAGTATACGTGGCCTGTGATTAGTTCCACTAAGTGAGGAATACCACGAGAATATCGGCCCCGTGATCAGTACCACTATGTGAGCAACACCACGAGTATACGTGGCCTGTGATTAGTTCCACTAAGTGAGGAACACCACGGCAATATCAGCCCCGTGATCAGTCCCACTATGTGAGCAACACCACGAGTATACGTGGCCTGTGATTAGTTCCACTAAGTGAGGAACACCACGAGAATATCAGCCTCGTGATCAGTACCACTATGTGAGCAACACCACGAGTATACGTGGCCTGTGATTAGCTCCACTAAGTGAGGAACACCACGGCAATATCAGCCCCGTGATCAGTCCCACTATGTGAGCAACACCATGGTTCTGCATTGTGAATTGGATCCCCTGATTGTTTTTGTTACTCTCATTTCTTCATTATCATTTCTTTTAGAGTCTAGTCACTGGATACATTTTGAAGTTTTAATTCTCATTTCGTTGCACCTCGTATCATTAGGAGCCAATGATCTAGCTGTTAGACTCCTTTAACCAACAAACATAAACATCTTCATCATCAGAAAAGAAAGATGGTTACATCGAACATCTTGGTTTGTTTGCTTGATCGATTCCGAACACCCTGTGGGTTAAGATAATTTAGTCCACTGACTACATAAAGCCTTCGTAACAAATTAATAAGTAATAAATCCACGTCAATCCACTTCCCCTTGTCCTTAATTGACTTGGAGCAACAGGCTGAGAGAATGCCACTGGAGCTGACGTCAACCCAATTATTCAATCCCTCGTAATTATTGTAAACCGCGGACTTCTTATTAGCAATTAGACGAACGTCATTCTGTAACGTCGTCGTTAACTTGGCAGCACTGCACTTACTGAATTAATGGCGCGCAGCTGGAGATTTTGCAAAATCTCTAAGACAATTAACTTATCCTCTTAATCATTCCCAATGTTAATTTATGATATATCGTGGAGTATTCAACAGCTCAGAGAGAGAGAGAGAGAGAGAGAGAGAGAGAGAGAGAGAGAGAGAGAGGCTGTCAGGCTTCAAAGCTCCTCATAAGGTTGGCTCGGGTTTGAACCACGTCTCTGTCACGGATCTGATTTATTAGAAAAAGCAGCTAACCGTTTAATGTAACACAACTTAAGTAGGTTTTCGACGAGGCTGGGATAAGAGACTAAAACTAATTAACTGATTGATTGATTGATTGATTGATTGATTGATTGATTGATTGATTGATTGATTGATTGATTGATTGATTGATTGATTGATTGATTGATTGATTGATTGATTGATTGATTGATTGATTGATTGATTGATTGATTGATTGATTGATTGATTGATTGATTGATTGATTGATTGATTGATTGATTGATTGATTGATTGATTGATTGATTGATTGATTGATTGATTGATTGATTGATTGATTGATTGATTGATTGATTGATTGATTGATTGATTGATTGATTGATTGATTGATTGATTGATTGATTGATTGATTGATTGATTGATTGATTGATTGATTGATTGATTGATTGATTGATTGATTGATTGATTGATTGATTGATTGATTGATTGATTGATTGATTGATTGATTGATTGATTGATTGATTGATTGATTGATTGATTGATTGATTGATTGATTGATTGATTGATTGATTGATTGATTGATTTGCTCGTGTGAAATGATCAGCATGATATTTAGGTAGGGAGAGATGAAAAGCTCTAGGCTTAACGTCGCCATCCGGCAGACGAGTAACCATTAAGAGCGTCATATTCATAGGAGGGAAAGGGGAAATGAGTAATGTTTTAGGAAAATGATTGTGTACTCATAGTAGATCAAAGGTACTCACGCTGGGCGCTTTTCAAATTTCGTGGCAGATCCGGGAATCTGATGTATCCACAAAGACGCACACAAAATGCTATCACTTGCGCACAGTGTTTTTATTTACAATTTATTTACACATTACACACACATCAATAAAGCACTATTTTGAATAACTGCCTATCTCGAAGAATAAGAAGAAGACTGCACAAGATGCATGTCAACTATCAATCCAACAGAACCATTTCTCATACTTCAAATACTCGCTACCACGACTTCCACACAAGTCTCATCAAAACAACCTCTGTTAGACAACAACTCCTGTTACAAATCAAAACTGCCTCCTTATATATGTTTCCTGCCCAGGCTTCTAGAAGGATATGACACAACATACACTGACTGACAGAGAAAATGCAACACCAAGAAGGAGTGGTTCGAAAGGGATGAAAGTTGGGGAAAAAACAGAGACGGCACGGACGAATAATTGATGTTTATTTCAAACCGATATGCAGGTTACACAATGCGCACGGCATCGACTCAGTAGGATGTAGGACCACCGCGAGCGGCGATGCACGCAGAAACACGTCGAGGTACAGAGTCAATAAGAGTGCGGATGGTGTCCTGAGGGATGGTTCTCCATTCTCTGTCAACCATTTGCCACAGTTGGTCGTCCGTACGAGGCTGGGGCAGAGTTTGCAAACGGCGTCCAATGAGATCCCACACGTGTTCGATTGGTGAGAGATCCGGAGAGTACGCTGGCCACGGAAGCATCTGTACACCTCGTAGAGCCTGTTGGGAGATGCGAGCAGTGTGTGGACGGGCATTATCCTGCTGAAACAGAGCATTGGGCAGCCCCTGAAGGTACGGGAGTGCCACCGGCCGCAGCACATGCTGCACGTAGCGGTGGGCATTTAACGTGCCTTGAATACGCACTAGAGGTGACGTGGAATCATACGCAATAGCGCCCCAAACCATGATGCCGCGTTGTCTAGCGGTAGGGCGCTCCACAGTTACTGCCGGATTTGACCTTTCTCCACGCCGACGCCACACTCGTCTGCGGTGACTATCACTGACAGAACAGAAGCGTGACTCATCGGAGAACACGACGTTCCGCCATTCCCTCATCCAAGTGGCTCTAGCCCGGCACCATGCCAGGCGTGCACGTCTATGCTGTGGAGTCAATGGTAGTCTTCTGAGCGGACGCCGGGAGTGCAGGCCTCCTTCAACCAATCGACGGGAAATTGTTCTGGTCGATATTGGAACAGCCAGGGTGTCTTGCACATGCTGAAGAATGGCGGTTGACGTGGCGTGCGGGGCTGCCACCGCTTGGCGGCGGATGCGCCGATCCTCGCGTGCTGACGTCACTCGGGCTGCGCCTGGACCCCTCGCACGTGCCACATGTCCCTGCGCCAACCATCTTCGCCACAGGCGCTGCACCGTGGACACATCCCTATGGGTATCGGCTGCGATTTGACGAAGCGACCAACCTGCCCTTCTCAGCCCGATCACCATACCCCTCGTAAAGTCGTCTGTCTGCTGGAAATGCCTCCGTTGACGGCGGCCTGGCATTCTTAGCTATACACGTGTTCTGTGGCACACGACAACACGTTCTACAATGACTGTCGGCTGAGAAATCACGGTACGAAGTGGGCCATTCGCCAACGCCGTGTCCCATTTATCGTTCGCTACGTGCGCAGCACAGCGGCGCATTTCACATCATGAGCATACCTCAGTGACGTCAGTCTACCCTGCAATTGGCATAAAGTTCTGACCACTCCTTCTTGGTGTTGCATTTGCTCTGTCACTCAGTGTATATTCTCGTAAATTCTCGAGTGCCCAATTGCCTAGTTCTAATGTAAAGAAGTTTCTTCGACTATCTAGCGCCAAAGATACGTTATTCTGGATATTACAGTGTGTTGCACAATATTTTAGTGGATTATACATTATATATACAGGTAATAATAAATTATACACTATTAATTACGTATTCTTACATTAAATAAACTTATATTAATATATACACATACAGCAATGTTCCATGACGCAACCTCACAAATAATACAATCGTCCGTACACAACTACGTAAATAATAATAATAGTAATACTAAATGGATGTAAACACTTCATAGCCATACGTCACAAAAAATAATAATAATAATAATAATAATAATGATAATAATAATAATAATAATAATAATAATAATAATAATAATAATAATAATAATAATAATAATTGGCAGCGTGCGGTCTCAGTAGCAGGGGACTACTTTGAGGGTCTTTAGGCCCAGGTTTGTCATGTCAACTTCATGTGTACTGTGTTGTCATTCTTTTGCATCTGGAAGGCCATATTGCCCTGTATACTACCGTAATGAATTAGTGTGTTACGATATTTCAGTGCTACCCATTGTCCACATATGTAGTTAACACCTTGTCCTTTCGTCTGTATACGTCACATTTTCCAACCGGACTGGTATCTTCAAGAAAAAATTTGCCATGACTTTTGCCCCAACCCTCGTAAAAATTCGACTTTTTGGTCAAAAGTCGAAAAATTTTATTCATGACTCCCCTTAAAACTAGTCAGTGCATTACACGCTTACTGCCTCCTAATCACAGTATTCTCCGCTCCACGGTATTCTAATTTACTGTCCGGCTCCATGGCTAAATGGTTAGCGTACTGGCCTTTAGTTACAGGGGTACCGGGTTCGATTCCCGGCAGGAATCGGGAATTTCAACCATCATTGGTTAATTTCCCTGGCACGGGGGCTGGGTGTATGTGTTGTCTTCAGCATTATTTCATCCTCATCACGACGCGCAGGTCGCCTAAGGGAGTCAAATCATAAGACCTGCACCTGGTGAGCCGAACCCGTCCTGGGATCTCTCGGCACTAAAACCATACGCCATTTCATTTTTTTCTAATTTACTATTTTGAAAGATAAATTATATATTGTTATGGAGTGAAGTTTTATTGTCAGATCCCTTGGCATGCTAGTCTGAACAAAACAGCAGCAACAACAACTACAACAAAAGGCTGAAAGAAGCCCCCTTTTACAACATTGTAAATCCTCCCAACCAGCCCACAGACAACACAAGCCGTCAGATGTTTTGGTTTCCTGCTAGCTTTCTCTTTTTGTTTCCGGGGTTGGCGCAGACTCTTGGGAAATAAAACGCTGCTAAAGAATGGAAGAAGTTAACTGCCCCCTCTCCCCTCCACGCCGTTGAGTATAACATAGAGAGAGATGAGTTACCACCACAGAGATATGTATGTTATGTTCGCAGACAGATGTTTCATGGAGAAAGCCATAGGGTAGGTAGGAAATATACCCGCTTTAACTAACTGATTCGCGACCGACACAAGCATTCAGGGTCTACGTTTTGCACCCTGGACGAAGTAAATATCGGCACCCTCTTTCTATAAATTCAACCCCTTCTTTTATCTAAGAAAAACATGAAATAATAATTCCGTCAGTTCGCCAAAAGAAAAGTCCCAGATTATTACAGTTACCACTGGAAAATAAAAGAAAGGAAAGCAAATTGGACTAGACACATTCTGCGGAAGGATTGTCTGCAAAAGAGAATAATGGAATGAAAGATTTTAGGAAGAAGAGAAGAGAAAAAAGAAAGTTTGAGGTATTCACCTAAATTAAATGAAAAACGGAAAGAAATACGAAGAGTCAAAGGCTTGCTCAGAACCGGAAACGCTGTATTATTATTATTATTATTATTATTATTATTATTATTATTATTATTATTATTATCCCCTGCGGGTGCGGGTGGTAGAATAACAAACACGGTATTCCCTGCCTCTCCTAAGAGGCGACTAAAGCGAGCCTCAGGGACTCTGAACTTTGGAGCGTGGGTTGGCGCGACCACGGGGCCCTTAGCTGAGTCCTGGCATTGCTTCCACTTACTTGTGCCAGGTTCCTCACTTCCATCTATCCCATCCGACTTCACTCGGTCAACTCTTCTTCTTTTCGACCCCGACGGCATTAGGTTGCGAATCCTAGGGAGCCTTTCATTATGACGCCCTTCGTAGCCCTCATATTCCTTTGGCCGATATCTTCATTTTTCGAAGTGTCTGATCCCTTCCATATTTTCTCTCTGAATGGTGTTAATAGAGGATGGTTGCGTAGTTGTATTTCATCTTAAAACAATGATCCACCACCATTATTATTATTATTATTATTATTATTATTATTATTATTATTATTATTATCTGACAGGCTTCAAATCTGCTTCATTAACGGAATTGGACGGATGAATCATTATCGAGCACAATTTTACAATGGCATGGAAAAAGTCATGGGATAAGGGTCTGTTCTTTTGTAGGCCCTCTCCTACCTCGACCAAGTATAGCAAATCGTGGTGGTAGCGATTCCGCAAGTGGAAGAAATACGTGTATAGAGATTCTGGCCCATGCCGTTTGGATAGCTACCCACAGCTTCCTGATAATTGTAGGTGCAGGGTCTTGAGTGTGCAAGGACCTCACCACCGCGTCCCGTAAATGCTCCATAGGATTCATATCAGGCGAACGAGGAGGCTACAGCAATCTTTAAAACACACTAGAATGTCCTTCGAAACAATTCTGGACAACTTGGCGTCATCCTGCTATAATATCTCATCGTTGTGTGGGGAACGTGATGTCCATGAAAGACTGTAAGTGGTCACCAAGCAGTTCAGCGTAGCCCGGTTCATCCGGATCCAGCCCATACTACGTTAACACACTCCTCACCATTATATAGCTACCAACAGCCTGTGTGGTTCCTTATTGGCAATTGGGGTCCCTACCATCAGCTCGAAATAACTGCAGCAGTGGCTCAGCGGACCAAGCTACTGTACATGTCTCTAGTCGTCCAGAATCCAATTAGGAACGACACGCGCCCAGGTGAGACACTGTGCCCGGTATCGTGGTGTTAACAAGGCAGTCTGGTAGGTCTTCTGCTCTCATAACCAACTGGCGTTAATGAATGCTGCGCTGATCTGCTGGATATGCGTCTGGTACATGCAAGCACAGAAATGGTGTCCCGACGTAAACAATCAACACTGCCCCACTCCAGTATAGAAAAGGAGGAGAGGGAGTGAAGGGGTAGTGTCGAAGGCCACTCCAGTACTGAACAGGAGGGGAGGGAGTGAACTGGTAGTGCTGAAGGCACAGTGTGTGTATTGCTATATATCCGCCACTGTGTCCATTTCGATCACAACAGTCTTGTAGCGGGCTGTCTACCTGCAGCAATGCGTTAAGCGTGGAGGTGGGGGTATACCATGCTTTGTTTATATCGGGACACCATTTCTGTGCTCGCGTGTACCTCCTGCATTTTAGATAGATAAATTTATGTAACATCAACAGGTTGATTCCCCAAAACCCCTATGGGCGGGGACGGTAGAATAACACCCACAGGACCCCCTGCCTGTCGTAAGAGGTGACTAAAAGGGCCCCAGGGGTTCTCAACTTCGGAGCATAGGTTGGTGAACACGGGGCCCTGAGCTGAGTCCTGACATTGCTTCCGCTTACTTGTGCCAGGCTCCTCGCTTTCATCTATCCTCTCCGACCTCCCTTGGTCAACTTTTGTTCTTTTCCGACCTCGACGTTATTACAGCACTCGAGACCTAGGGAGTCTTTCATTTTCACACTCTTCGTGGCCCTTGTCTTTATTTGGCCGATACCTTCATTTTCCGAAGTGTCGGATTCCTTCCATATTTTCCCTCTGGTTAGTGTTATATAGAGGATGGTTGCCCAGTTGTACTTTCTGTAAAAACAAGAATCACCACCACCTTATTTGCCCAATTATAGATGATTCAGTAAAAGAATATACACAACAAATACACTTTAAATAAATAACCCTAATTTCCTAAAATAATAACCAACTTTAAACTGAACCTAGAGACGTTTATATGCACCTATTTACAACACCTTAAATAAATAAATAAATAAATAAATAAATAAATAAATAAATAAATAAATAGAAATGAATCTCCTTAAATAATTGTCGTGATTGAACTACATCTAGAGACATTGGTACACACATTTACATATTTTACAGAGCGTACCGGTACCTTACATTCATAAGGTCGTTATGGCACGCCTAATTTTAGATGAGAGTTAAAAAGTCCACTGATTGAATGTGGGTGTGATTTGATGCAGTGTTGCTTGCCTGTTACCAGGGACAATACTAGCCAGACGCCGCTAATCGCGATAATTAAGCATCCGTGGCCGGCACTACGCTTTTCACTATTGGCGGTAATGCTTTCCATGAGGTATTCACGATACACGTGTGACACCGTCGATCGAGGAATGTTAAATATCCGCTCAACTTCGACAATGGAATGTTCCATTCATCTGGCCCCCAATCTCATGCCCGTAAGAAAGACGATAATTCACGTCGCCGTACCACGACTGGCCCAGACGGTGTTTTTACTCGCTCACAAGATGTCAGATCGCACCTGATACAGGTCTGAGTACTTCCCAGACGATCAAGCTCGATAGCTGCAGTCGCTTAAGTGCGGCCAGTATCCAGTATTCGGGAGATAGTAGGTTCGAACCCCACTGTCGGCAGCCCTGAAAATGGTTTCCCGTGGTTTCCCATTTTCACACCAGGCAAATGCTGGGGCTGTACCTTAATTAAGGCCACGGCCGCTTCCTTCCCACTCCTAGCCTTTCCTGTCGCATCGTCGCCGTAAGACCTATCTGTCTCGGTGCGACGTAAAGCAACTAGCAAAAAAACAAAACTTCCCAGACGTCACGGTACGGTGGCACCACAGACTTAAATACCGCCATCCCATGACTTTTGGCATGTCAGTGTTTTTAAATAACACAATGTTAGATAAATATGCAGGTGAAGCTTTTTCAATGACTATTTCTGGTTGTTATTCACCAGTCCTATTGCTCCATTCACAACTGTTACTATTATCATTTGGTCTGTTCGCCATTGATTTTATCATTCTGGATTAGCAGTTGATATCTCTATTTTCACCTCATAACTTGAATGAATATTTTGAACTACCATACCATGACCGACTCAAATACTGAGACCGTAACATAAAAAGGCCGAAGATATTTGCTTACTTACATCAACCATGCTGATTTTCTCTTCCTCATTTGCCAGTAAGCGGGAAGATGGTTGATTGATCAATCTGTCAGCACACATCGTGCAGACGTGTCCATAAAATGCTAGGCGTCCCTACCTGGCCACGACTGTGATTTTTTTCACAGTATTTGTAGAGCTCTTGGTTGGGTCACCTTGTAATCGTTCCCTTCCTTGATTGGTTCCAATATCTTCCCCGTCATATTCTCTCCTGGATTTCGAGTTTGTCCATGAATCCCTTACTGTTGAATACTAGACATTCTGAAGCATATAAGATTTCAGAGTGGATGACTGTCTGGTAGTGCTTCAATTTAGTGTTACTGGAGAGACACATTTTGTTGTACGTTTTCTTGGTCAATTGGTATGCCAATTCTGGCTTGTCAACTCCAGTTGACTACGCCACTCCTTCAGTGAGTTCTAGGTATTTAAACCTGTTGCTTTTCACGATCCTTCCCAGCTCCAAATGTATTGCACGAGGAGATTCACTGATGTTCGTGATGTGTTGTGTTTCTTCTCAAGTGGCATGTGTAGTCTTAACACCAGATCTACCAATAATTCCATCCTTGCTTTACCTACACATAGAACTGCCACTTACGATCATTCATTCACAGTAGTTGCCTGCCGTGAGTGGAATCTCCTTCCTGAAAGTATCAGAAGGTTAAGCACTATTCACACTTTCAAAGAAGCACTTGGGAGGCATTTTATGCACCAATAAGGATCATATGTAACCTTGACGCTGCTATTCACAACCATTCTATTGCCATGAATGCCCTGGTAGAAAATTAGTTAAAAATTCTTAATCGTTTTTATTTTTCAAATGTCACTATATTTTATGCACTACCTCTTTTTTACATGTAAGATATTAGTTTTAAGAATGTCTCCTTTTATTATATTTAATTTATTTCAACTTAATTTAATTTCTTCGCTCATCAGTTTTGTATTATTAATTTAGTTCGTAAAATGATTGTAACGTAATACAATGTAATATATGTATATTTCAGTGCCTGGTTATATGGAAGAGAAGGCCTGAAGGCCTTAATCTTGCCAGATAAAATGAAACATTACTCAACTAAACTAAACTAACACTACCTTTGCTGCTTATTGTTTGAGAACACTGAGTTGTTTTATTGAAGTTTCTATTGAATTAGATAGAAGTAACAGAGAAGTAAACTTAAAATGTCAATCTTTTCAATACAAATCATGTTATGCTGATTACAACATTTTACTTGGTACTAGTTTCTACGCTGATATGCGTCATCTTCAGCCATTCTTGGGAAAAGGCATGTATACATATGTATATACATATAAAAATACACAACTCATTATAACATTACACTTAGAGACATAGTTAAAATAATAATACAAGTTACAGCTAAAATGAAACATAGCGACTATCAGGATTTTAACTCGTTTATGTTTCATTTTAGCTGTAACTTGTATTATTATTATTATTATTATAACTATGTTTCTAAGTGTAATGTTATAATGAGTTGTGTATTTTTATATGTATATACATATGTATAAATGCCTTTTCCCAAGAATGGCTGAAGGTGTCGCATTTCAGCGTCAAAACTAGTACCAAGTAAAATGTTGTAATTTGCATTTAGGACAGTCGTCGAATACCAGGCAACGAATACGGAATCCACTGTTTAGCCATTTTTGATTCGTTATGCCCAACTAAGGAGCGCGTGTGAACTTATTTAGCACAAGGTGTCTTCTTGTCTTCCCAAAATCTCTTCATCCTTTCGCTGTGCTCCTTTTTGCGTTCTTTCGTCCATCCTGTAGCTTGTCTTTTAGGTTGATCAGCAAATTTGTGCTTGTTTACGAGATATCTGATTTTTTCAGTCTTGCAAGATTTCCTCATTCATACCAATTTCCTGAGATCTTTGTTTATTTTTTGTAAGCCAGTTCTTGTGATTTTTTAGAGATACTGCGAGGTTTAGTATTTTCTTTGTTAACCTATTCTTATCCATCGTGATCAGGTGGCCATAGAATTTTAATCTTCTTTTTCTAATGGTGTCTGTGATTTTGATTACATGATAGATTTCCTGTGATTTCTTTTTCATCCAAATACCATTTTCGCATTTAGGTCATAGAATTTTCCTGAAAATGTTTCTCTCTTGTTTTTCGATGTTTTTTATTTGTGGTCTGCCACCAATTATCAGAGTTGGCTTAAAGCCGTAAAGTAACATACAGTCCAAATGACCTCCTCAATCCAGGATATCTGCTATATCTTGCTGGAATCCTACAAGTTGAGCTTCAGGCCGAGTATTTCCCGTATAATTTATCTCTCCAGTACTTCCAATTTATTTAGCTTGTAATTCAGTACTAGATATTATTATTATTATTATTATTATTATTATTATTATTATTATTATTATTATTATTATTATTATTATTATTATTATTGATTTGTTAATGTACATCTACTCGATTTGTGTGTAATGACGTCCATACGATAATCATTTCCTGCAATCTTTATAAAAGAATTACCTGCTATCTGATCTTTATTCTCTTCACCGCACTTGTTTTACAAAAGTACTCAGAACTTTTTTAGTCACCTCTACGTCCATTTAGACCTCAACACATTCTTTTGATCTTTCAGAAGGCATTAACAACAGCCTGAAATTCTCATCAAGTTCATCTTTCACTCTGAAGATAAACTGTTGGCGATGTAGCGATACTTGCTGTTGTAATCAGATTTGGAGCTCTGCAATATTCATCTCTTGATAAGGATGGGTTATGACCGCCATAAAACTCTCGTGACGTCACGCGAACCAAAGATCAGAGCACGCCCCAGACATTCCTCACGCGCCTTCATCTTGAAAGGAAACTTCCCAGCAGCTATGACGCGAACATTGTTTGCCAGAATATTTCATGTCAATGTTATTAGCTATTTTCATTTTATTTCCTAGAAGTATCATAGACGATGAGAGAATAATGGCCTCGTTGTAGCGCGATGGCCAACTGAGATATAATCCGCTCTTTCTCTCTGATCTTATAACATCCCCTATACTCAGGACAAATTGCTGCGTTGCGTGTAATTTTTATAACGGCCTCAAAGACTTTGATGATCTATGAGGCAGTGGCAAAGCGTGGGACTTGCCTTTGGGTTTGCTGAACGGAATAAAATATATCATGAAATAATAATGATAATAATAATATGCTGGAGAAAATAATAATAAAAATGGAGAAAAATAGAGAAACAATCCGTAAGAGACGGGTTCGATTTTACGACCATCTCAAACGAATGGACGGAAACAGGCTGACTAAATAGATCTTTCACTTTTTTGACTCCAAACCCAAAACCACAATGCCCTGGTTTATGAACACCAAAGAAGACCTCCAAATGCTGCACATAAAATCCCGAAGACGCCTTCAATAGAGATTTCTTCCGCAAAAAGATACTGACGAACGGGCTAAACCGAGACAAGCAACCGAAAAGAAGACAAGGTACCACCTGGACAGAAGAACGTAAGCTGCCCACTCACAGAGAATGAGGGAATTCTGGGCTAAAAAGAAAGCAAAGCAAACTGCCAAATATAACAAGACTTAATGTGGTCCTAGATAGCCCCAACGAATAATATAGTAATTTAGGGATATCTCGACACGCTAAGCAAAAACCTGTAATTTTGATAATGCTTTATTTGCAAAATAGTTCAATTTTTACCTGGTGAATTTGTAGACAGTTAGTGTATGTTTTCTATTATTTATGGCCAAAAATAAAACTTTATATCATTGTAAATTAGAAAATAAATAAACGATGCAAAAATGTCCACTTCTCCCGCACTTAGGGAGAACCTGACACTAGGTAGGACCTCGGTAGAGTTACACAGCTATTGTACACAGTGGGCACATATAAACTGTTCGTCGTTTCCATTTTCTACACACATCTCGTGGAACCATTTCCTGCATTCCCCACTACACTGGACCCATGCCTCATTTCGGTTGTCGTCATAGAAATAGCCATCACATACTGCGCAGTAATTCTCAGAGCAATTAAGACTGCTTGAGGAACTAGCTTCCCCACTACCAACACGCCGAGTTCTCGTTGTTTTGTTCAGATTTGAGGGATTCTGTTCATTTCCGCGTTTCCTCTTCCTTAACTTTTGTCGGTAATCCTGAGAAGTCACCATGGCGGATTCTTGCACTCTTCTTCCTCTTCCTTTTCCAGATAGGAGTCTTAATATCGGAACAGGAGATAACTCCTGGACTGAGCAACTCGGAGGTGTAAATGCAGGTGAGGCTTCATGTTCCTGTGATAATGTAGGACTACTGGCCTTAGTTTCGACAGCAATATCTTCTCCAACATGTACGTGATTTGAACCATTTTCGTCTTGCACAAGGTCGTATTCAAAAATGTCTTCTTGGAGGATATCGGGATTGTACGGATAAATGACAGTGTCGAGATCTCCCACGCTTGTCATGTCGACATCTCCCCGAGTTACATTGGCAGGCAAGAGGTGGCAGCACTTACCACGCTGAATGATTGGCGATTTGGAAATGACATGGCCGCTTCTCCAAAACGTGCTTTGTGCGCCTAACCTCAAACATTGCCTTAAAAATATCGCATATCTACGTATTTCGTTCTACAACCTACTCATTATCTTATAGTACGTTACTTTTACATCATATATCAGTTACATACTCACCTTCAACTATTCAGATGTCTTGTATTTATAGTGATAATCGTCTGCTACCAGAATCACCATGAGCACAACACCCTACGGCTCCAATACATGTAGTTACTAGTTCGGCCTGTAGAGTACTGTGGTTACCAGGGGCGCTAAGCTTAAAAGTGTCGAGTTCTCCCTCATGTCGGGATCTCCCTAAGTTACCTTAATAATAATAATAATAAGGTGGCCATGGAGAATGTATTAGCCAAGGATACTGCATGTGGTCTTTATAGGATTAATCTTTTAAGTGATGTATTCTTCAGCATAATAGGGTTGTGATTGTGGTTATTTATATTGATGTTTATACGATACTATGTTATCTGTGTTTTCGTCAGTATATTCTTTTGATATAATATTTTCAAAATGAATGTGTGTACATCTTCTGTCTGGGAAGCCATATTTGTTTATTTACTTATAGTGCTTAGTTACCATAGCACTTGAATGATCAGCTGGTGATCACGTAAGTAAGGTTAACCGAAGTTTATATACCTCTGCTGACACACCATGCATTGAGATGGATGATTCAAACAGAAGTAATGTTTCAGCTAATTACAAAAGTAATTCCTCTCAGCCTGTGTGTAACCATTGCGGGCAACTGTTTAAGTCCACTCGGGGGGGGGGGGTCAATATTCATACCTCAAAAGCACATCCGAATGAGCACCGAATACGGCTAGTGAATAGACAGACAGCTGGGTAATCGAACCACCAAGTAAATACTGAAATAAATTTAGGAACATCTGTAAAACAAGTGCATGAATCTAGAAAAGAAATAAAACAATAAAACACACATAACTCGTACTACCAAGAGCAAATGGTGATATGGAGGGAAAGGCTACAAGGTGACATCAATGATTCTGAATTTTTCTTATTTGTAGAAGACTTTCTAAAGTTTCTGTCCACTGCAATTGATTTTTTGCCTGGGCCTAAACACCCAGCAAGGAAATTTTACGAGACGCGTAAAAAGAAATCGTATGTTAATACGGAAAAAGGATATAAACAAAGTTCAAATCCGCAAAGGTCCGCTAATAGGGATAGAAAAAAAAGACGAAGTAAATATTTATATCAGTTGACTCAATTTCAGTTCCACAATCAACGTAGGAAAACAATGAAAGATGTCTGATTAATTCGCAACATGTATATGGCTATTTCCATGAAATATTAGGACATGAAAATAATTCAGTGAGAGAAAATTATCCCCCAAAAGTGAGTGAAGCTACACAAACGGTTTACAATGACCCGTTTAATGATGTTATATCTAAAGATGAAATACAGTTTGCAACAAGTAGAATTGCGGTGGACACTTCACCTGGACCAGATTACGTCATCGTTAGAGCTATTAAAAGTGACATCGCTTCCGAGATAATTGCCACAATAGCCACTCGTATGCTTCAAACAGGACAGGTACCACCGTGTTTTAGAAAGGCAATAACCGTTCTTCTACACAAGAGAGGTGACCCTGATGACATTGCAAACTGGAGACCAATCGCAATATTTTCTGTTGTTAGGAGAGTAATTGAGCGAGCTCTTGATAAACGCCTGAGAGAATACGTTGCTTTTAATCCACAACAACGGGGATTCATATCTTCAGCCGGTACACATATCAATACTTCTACACTAGATCCGGTTTTAAATTCCGCGAAACTGAACAAAACTGATCTAACAGTGATTTTTCTAGACGTCAGAAAGGCGTTTGACAACATTGGGCACCTTCATTTACATGAGACCTTGAGGACATTAGGAATACCTGAGAAATTAAAGGAACTAATAGTTAATCTCCAGACAGGAAACACTACAAAAATAGAAACTGTAACTGGAAAGACAGCCACCTTAAGCCTAAAAAGGGGTGTTATGCAGGGATCGCCTCTTTCTCCCTGTCTCTAAAAATCTAGCAACAGATCCTATTTTAAACGAACTAACTGAAGACTCTCTCAGAAGCCACTGTGGATTTTCTTTAGTAAAGCATCTTCCACCTTTAACGATCTTGGTTTTCGCTGATGACTTGGTTGTCATAGGAAATAGTCGAAGAGCAGCACTTGAGCTCTCGAATATAGTGACAAGGAGATTTCATGAAATAGGGCTTTATATCAACCCAATGAAATCTACGGCAATCTGCATCGAACGCGGAAAGTTAATCGAAGACCCAACTGAATTTAAGAGCTATGATATATCGAGTTTGCGACGTGGGGAAACAATCCGCTATCTGGGAGTTAACTTTTCAAATGAAATAATTTTTCAACCTACATAGGAGCTTAAAAAATTACGGAATAAAATGAAGAAATTGGTTTCTTCTCCACTATTACAAGCTGACCAGAAATTTAAAGTAATAAACACAGTTATATGCCCATCTCTCATATACCCATTCCAAACTATCAAGCCAGAGAAGATTCCGAAAAAGTTCCTTGCTGATACAGACATACTAATTCGAAGTTCTCTTAAGGAAATTCTTCAAATACCTGCAGACATTCCTAAAGGAACGGTCTACACTGAGAAGAAATATAAGGGGTTGGGACTCTTCTGCGCCACTTGGGAAGCTCATCTTCAGCACATTAACATATGTAAGGTACTATTAAGCTCAGGTGACGAATACATCCGTGCTACAAGAAATCTGAAAGAAGAAATAACTTTCTCACTACAATCCCTCAATGTCCCTCCATCTGACAATTTGCTACATCCACGCCTAGAAATAACAGATGCCAGGAAAGTGAGAAGAGTACTGAGAGAAAGGGCATTCAGCGAGTGGTGTAACTTGCAGCAGAAAGGAAGAGGTGTATGTTTGTACAATGAATATGCTCCTGCCAACTCCTGGATTCGAGACCATCAAGGCTTATGTAGTTAATGGCGTGAAGCAATTAAGATGACAGCAAACATTTCAGCAGTTAGATCGGTACCAGGAAGATCTCAGAACGATTCCCTTTGTAGGCGCTGCCTCAAGGAGATTGAAACTCTTGCGCATGTTCTGGGATCTTGTCCTCATGGTGAACTTTTAAGGAATACGCGTCATCATAACATCCGCTCGTTAATTGCGCCAACGCTAAAAGACCATGGTTTCCAGGTATTTGAAGAGGTTCATGGCTTAGCGGACAACGGAAGCCACAGAAGGATTGACATCATTGCTTTCAAGAATAAGAAGAGAGGTTACATCATCGACCCCACAATTCGCTTTGAAAACCATAAGTCGCAGCCCTCAGATGTTAACCTAGAGAAAAGGAATATTTACTTACCAACAGTTCCTTACTACAGGGAGAAATACCAGATAGAGGAAATCGACATAGCAGGTCTGATGATTGGAGCAAGGGGAACGATTCCCGCTTTTGCCGCTAATTTCTGGAAACAGATGTCTCTGCCAGTTACAACGTTACGGGAGATTGCCATCATAGCATTAAGGGGCTCACTGATAATTCTAAGAAATCACTGTTACAATTAGGTTACCTTCAACATTTATCAAGTACAGTATATCTATTTATCTTCTAAAAATAAATGTAAAAGTATACTTTGTCGCAAGGCAGCCTCTGCATGCGAGGAAGTATTTCATAAAATAAAATACAGTAATAATAATTTGAACCGGAAGGTACACCTCAACCCCGCACATATAAAAGAAGCGCCTTAAGGAACACTATCTATCGAACAACTCTTGAAACTGCTAATGCATAAAGTTGGGACATTGATCAGAACATGCCACTACTGAATAACTGAGTAATATGTTACTTTAAAATTTCCTAACCAAATTGGATTTGTTTTGTTTTGATGTACATCAAGAAGTTCGAACTTTTCTCCATAGATGTCTCACAAAAAACTGTGGTCATGAACTCTGGTGCAAGGTGGAAGAATGAGTGATTTAAAGAAGTTTTGTGTTTATAGCTTTCCTCAATTAAATTGACTTTCATTTATTTTGATACTTCAAGGTTTGCAACACTTCCTTCTCGTCCAGCCAGCTTTGGAGTCTGGCCAATCAGAAAATTTCTGTATTTATTTTTCAGCCAATCAGAGGCTTCTTGTAACGTTTTATTCTGCCAATAAAAATGAGAGGGTGTGTCCGGATTCAGTCCAGAGCCTTCTCGAACCCTCCCCTCGGATATATAAGCTGCTTTTCAAGCCACCTTGTCTTATTGATCGTCGGAGTTCTCTCTCTCTCTCTCTCTCTCTCTCTCTCTCTCTCTCTCTCTGTGTGTGTGTGTGTGTGTGTGTGTGTGTGTGTGTGTGTGTGTGTGTGTGTGTGTGTGTGTGTGTGTGTGTGTGAGAGAGAGGAGGCGGGACGCCTCATTCTTCGGCAGGCAGAACATCAGCCCAGGTAATGGCCACCAGTTTTATATCCCTGTAGCTATCTTCGCAAACTTACCTGAGGGGAAGGTTCTGATCTTTAACTATGTAACCACCTGTTTTCTAAAATGTAAACTTTATTTCGGCTAATGTAAAATTTCATAAAAGACCTAAACTGTAAATCTGGGATAGAGAGTGTGTTACCCTCTCGAGTTCCTCTTCAATTTATCTTCAGGTGACTACGATTTTGTAACCGTTTTTCTCCTGTAAATTACCAAGTAATGTGTTCTTCTAGTCACCTCAGTAGTGTGGGATTAGCCTCTGCATCATCGGGCCACAAGCCCATGTAGGATTTTAAAACTCAGTTTTCAAGGAACGCAAGTGTACTCCTCCATACATTTTTGAGTTTGGGCCAGTAATATTAACCTGTTCTTCTTTTCCACGATGGGACAGGAAAGGGATTGGAGTTGGAAGGAAGTGGCCGTGGCCTTAATTAAGGTACAGCCCCAGCATTTGCCTGGTGTGAAAATGGGAAACCACGAAAAACCATCTTCAGCGCTGCCGATAGTGGGGGTTCGAACCTAATATCTCCCGAATACTGGATACTGGCCGCACTTATGCGACTGCAACTATCGAGCTCGGTCCATCGTTATGTTTATCTTATAATTGTATGTTTCAACTATAACCCTAGAAAAATACTTCGTAAAATAGGGTTCATTCGTATTGGATATTAATACAACGTAATAATAATAATAATAATAATAATAATAATAATAATAATAATAATAATAATAATAATAATAATAATAACTCATTACTTGTATCCATAATTTGCTCGAAGACAGTACGGTGACATTGTTCTCTAGCAATTTACGGATGCTTAAATTCCAACTGCCGGCCCCGTGGTGTAGGGGTAGCGTGCCTGCCTCTCGCCCGTAGGCCCCGGCTTCGATTCCTGGCCAGGACAGGGATTTTTCTCTCTACCTGAGGGGTGGTTCGAGGTCCACTCAGCCTACGTGATTAGGATTGAGGAGCTATCTGACGGTGAGATGGCGGCCCCGGTCTCGAAAGCCCAGAATAACGGCCGAGAGGATGCGTCGTGCTGACCACACGGCCCCTCGTAATCTGCACGCTTTCAGGCTGGGCAGCGCTCGCTTCGCAAGCCAAAGCCTTTTCAAGGGCGTTAATTGCCGTGGGGGTTTGGGGGGTTAAATTCCAACGGGCTAATCTGTGATAATATTACACAACCCGCAGCGACTGCCTAATTAACTATATCACACACCTTGTGTGGCATAAAGAAATGAGATTAGAAGTAATTACTGGGGTCACGCAAGGATGTGATCTGTCACCGTTATTGTTTATATTTTACATGCAATTTCTACTGTAGTCTAAGGCATTAAGTGACAGGATGATATTAACTTGAGTGAAAAGTTAATTACCAATTAGGCTTATGTTGATTATAGAGTGTTAATAACACTGAACTTCAGAAACATACAATCCAATAGCTTGCAATTTAGAAATAAATACCGTGAGTATGGCGTGAAAATCAGGGTTTCGAAGACTAAAGTGATGTTAGTAAGGAAAACAACAGGAAATACGAGGGTCACTCCAAAACTAGTTATTCGCATTCCTTTTAACAAAACTGACTTTTATTCTACACCTTTGTCATTTATTTAGTATGATATATGAAAGTACCCTTACTACTTGTATTCCAATTTAGTTCAACCATTGCCCAGTCGTAGCACTCGCTCAAGAGGGCCTCTGCGTTTGACGTCCGTCAAAAGAAACGTGATGTTGTTTAGTTTTTTGTGTTGAGAGAATGAGTCCATGGGAAACATCTACAGAAGGTTGAAACAAGTGTATGGAGATCATGCTGTCGATCGCAGTACAATATTACATTGGTAGTAGTGGACTATTTCAAGTACTCTGTATGTATATAATTGTATGTCACTCAGCAAGGTAATGTAGTGAGAGAAATAGAGTCAAGAGACAGAAAAGTTAACACAATTAATTCGCTGATGGAATCAATCCTATTTCACGAATGGATTTACAAATCCATCTCTAGAAAAATGTTAGGTTGGTGCACATCTCACACTGATCATCATTTCTTTCTCGATCCTAATCCCTAATATACAGAGTGAATCAGAACTATCTTTCTTTCTTTCTTAATCACTTTACCCTCCAGGGCTGGTTTTTCCCTTAGACTCATCGAGGGATACCACCTCTACCGCCTCAAGGGCAGTGTCCTGGAACGTGAGTTTTTGGGTCTAGGATACAACTGTGGAGGACCAGTACCTCGCCCAGGTGGCCTCACCTGCTATGCTGAACAGGGACCTTGTTGGTGGAGGGGGGAGAGAAGTTGGTTCTTTTGCTATTTGTTTTACGTCGCACCGACACAGATAGGTCTTTGGCGACGATGGGATAGGAAAGGCCTAGGAAGTGGAAGGAAGTGGCCGTGGACTTCATTAAGGTACAGCCCCGGCATTTGCCTGGTGTGAAAATGGGATGAAAACTGGATGATTCACCATCTGCAGCATCATACAGCCTCCCTCCATTTGAACACTGTGCAGAGGTTTGGAATTGAATCCAGGCTTTTGGCATGCAAGCTAGTGACTAGAAATTTTATACCACCACCTCTCCTACCCTGCTGGCCAACAATCTGATGGTGAAATATTTTTCCACAATGGGACTCGAACCAGCTAACTACGGTGTCAGACCATATAGACTTGACACCTAAACGATCATGCCCACCAGGGGGGCTTATGCTTTGGAAGTTAACTTCGGATGATCGTCGCCATAAGACATATCTGTGTTTCGGCGCGACATAAGCAAATTTTTAAAAAAAGGGGGAGATTGGAAGGCATAGACAAGGAAGAGGGTAGGAAGTGGCCGTGGCTTTAAGTTAGGTATCATCCCGACATTTGCCTGGAGGACAAGTGGGAAACCACGGAAAACCACTTCCAGGATGGCTGAGGTGGGAATGGAACCCACTTCTACTCAGTTGACCTCCCGAGGCTGAGTGGACCACGTTCCAGCCGTCGTACCACTTTTCAAATTTCTTGTCAGAGCCGGGAATCGAACCCGGGCCTCCGAGGGTGTCAGGTAATCACGCTACCCACCGACAAAAATTCAGGGACGCTCTTCGTGTTATGATAAGAACGATGGGGCAATCAGATTGGCGGAGAAAATTTTTATTTTAGAGAAAATGAAGTTACTTTGTGTCTTCCGGGCGCGTTATTCAAATTGACGAACTCACCGTGTTCGCTGTGCCAGAGCGCAAGCCGCTGGCGTGCTTCAGGGAAGGGAGGGGAAGTGGGAAGTGGAAGACAGAGGTAATGCTCGGTGTGAATGCACAAGTTTCTCGTTCGTTTCGCATAGTCCCTTCCCTTCAGGTCGTTCAGGCTAAAATCCCCAATCCGGACATCTACTGTAATGAAACCATTGGGAGCTCCCTCGTTCAGTATTTCATTACATTTACAATGCTGTGAGTGACGGAATACAGCGTTGCATCTTCGAGCACGTCAAATAATAAAGAATATTACTGCAACCAGCGGACAAGAGGAGAAACGATCTGGTGCATTCCGTGACTGACAAATGTGTCTTAATTACAGTATGTTCTTGTACTGTATGTGCTGTTACGGCTGAAATAAACGAACTGTGGATATTGCCTGTAAGAAACAAGGTTATGGAAACATATTCTGTTGCTCTATTACATACATACATACATACATACATACATACATACATACATACATACATACATACATACAGTACCGGTCAAAAGTTTAGGACCATATTAAAAAATCACGAAGTTCCATCTAGAACCTACAATTGTGCTACTAGACCTCTATATATTTTTCCCTGAGCTATTGTATCTAATATGATATACGTCGCCTGATTTTAATGATTTACGCTAAGTTTTGTATAAGTTATACATTTTTAACTGTTGGAAGGTCACATCAGAAAGTCAACATTTTTGGAAATATTATGTACTGTATCCTCTAATTGGTTTCAAGTATCACCACCAAGATTCGTTTATAGACTTAGCAATAGTTGGAGGTCATTTTGGTATAAATATAAAAATTCCTAAAAAAAATGCGGCGCCGATTTTTGTGCGTTTATTTTTTTGAAACCAACACTAAAAATAGTCAATATTTCCTTGTTCTTGTCATAGGTCTCAGTGTGAGCTATCGGCATCAGAAACGTGTTCTTGGATGCCATACGCAGAGTGCAAATCAAACTATCAGGGCAGATAAGTTTGACGCCGATAGCTCACAATGAGACCTTGGGCCATACATGACAAGGCAAAGAAAAATCAACAATTTTGGCCCTCGCTCAAAAAAACACGCAAAAAACCAGTGCCGCATATTTTCGGAATGTTTATATTTATACTAAAACGGCCCCCACCTATTCCTATTACCAAATTTTTTTGTTTTTTGTGTGACCTTCCAAGAGTTAAAAACTCATAACTTCTACAGTATTTGGACTAACTCAATGAAATCAGGCGACATATATCCTATTAGATGTGAGAACTCAGAAAGGAAATTACAGAGGTCTAGTGGCACAATTTTAGGTTCTAGCTGACATTTCTTGATTTCTTTTGACCGGTACTGTACATACATACATACATACATACATACATACATACATACATACATACATACATAATCATTATAGACTCTTATGTCTTTCAGCGTTCAGTCTGCAAGCCTCTGAGAATTTACTAAACGTCACCACAATCCTCAATTTGCAACTAGTGTTGTGGCCTCATTTAGTTCTATACCTCACACCTCATGTCCCTAGTACACCTCTTCAGTGATGCCTAGGCCATCTATGACAGCTGATGGAGGAGCTGTTGAGGATCCAACCAGCCTTCGGGCTGATGACTAAACATACACATACCTCTTATCTTTAAATCGTTAGAAACCGAGTCTAACCATCGTCATCTTGGTCTATCTCTACTCCTCTTACCCTCCATAAGAGTCCATTATTCTCCTAGGTAACCTATCCTCCTCCATTCGCCTCACATGACCCCACCACCGAAGCCGGTTTATGCTTACAGCTTCATCCATCGAGTTCATTCCTAAATTAGCCTTTATCTCCTCATTCCGAGTACCCTCCTGCTATTGTTCCCACCTGTTTGTACCAGCAATCATTCTTGCTACTTTCATGTCTGTTACTTCTAACTTATGAATAAGATATGTTGAGCCCACCCAACTTTCGCTGCCGTAAAGCAAAGTTGGTCTAAAAACGTAACTGATCGCAACTGTGAGCTCACTACATAAGCTTTACGATACCTTGATTCAATCTCACTTACTATATTACCATCTTGGGAGTACACACAACCTAAATACTTGAAATTATCGACCTGTTCTAGCTTTGTATCACCAATCTGACATTCAATTCTGTTGAATTTCTTACCTATCAATTTAGTCTTCGAGAGGTACAATTATAAATATTCTACAGGTAGCTGTGTTTCTCTACAACACAAGTTATCATTGTAATCCCCATATTGCACTGTCCAGATTTCATGAGGAAAAGGAGACTGGCGTTTTATGGGAATATCAAAAGAATGAACCGTGAGAGATTGGCCAACAGGATACTTCTTCTGCAGGAAAAGTGGAAAAAAACAACCGGGATGGCTTACACAGGTGCACAATGACTTGGCTGAAATAGGTATCAAGGAGGAGGATATAAAAGAAAGGACATCATTTAGAAAGAAGGTTGCGGGAATGAGGGATGCGTCTGAAGAGCAACATGCGAAGCCACGGAACATCTCGGTGGAAGAGCGAGCAAGAAGAAGTCAAAGACTCAAGAATCTTTGGCGAGAGTGTAAAGAGAAGGGTATCTATCGGTCTGCGTGACAGAAGGAAGATTGTGAAAACGTGGCCCACAGGTGGCCATATCGATAAATAATAATATTAACTGTCCAGATTTCCTCACGTATTAAAAAATAACTGTTTTCTTTCCAATTATTACAAGCAAAATATTTAATAACTTCAAAACAAAGAGCGAAATTTTAATAAAATTTCATAAAATGTTCCCCTATTATTTATTTATCGTATGGCATATATATATTATATATATATACAGAAACAAGAAAGCAAGTACATTATATTTCAATGTCCAAAGATGTTATCCATTCTACAGCCTCTGTATTGGCCTCTAGAAAATCAAACCAATCTCCAGGGTACGAGTTCCCTGTAGAAATATCTTATGCCTGAGACCAAAAGTCTAAGGACAGGAATCATGTTAATGAAATATGCCGGTGTCCTTAAACTTTTAGTAGGACCTTCCTCTGAGAGATGGCGTGGAATGACATTAGTAGACGAATAAGTTTGAATGGCTTTTATAAAAGTAGGAAAGATCACAATATGAAGATAAAGTTAGAATTCAAGAGGACAAACTGGGGCAAATATTCATTTATAGGAAGGGGAGTTAGGGATTGGAATAACTTACCAAGGGAGACTTTCAATAAATTTCCAATTTCTTTGAAATCATTTAGAAAAAGGCTAGGAAAGCAACAGATAGGGAATCTGCCACCTGGGCGACTGCCCTAAATGCAGATCAGTATTGATTGATTGATTGATTGATTGATCCACATATGGAGGTAACATTATAACGATTTTCTTAAATAATCGTGTTCTGCACCCGTGGTGTTTATTTTCAGCGAACAAAAGAAACAGAACATCTGAATGTAGTTAGCTGCAGAGCGAGATATTACATAAAAGGACTCTGGATAAGAGGAGAGTGTTGAATGTACCACGAATCTTGATAAAGAGGTAGCGTAACTTGAAGGAAGACGAGAATCAATTAGTCAAGCTTTCTAGCTAATGAATTTTGCCACCTACTAAAAACAAGGCGCCTTCCGCCCCGCCCTCAGTCTCCCGCAAACATCACATCCTTCATTTTATAAGTTAGACGAAACAGGAGAATACCTTGTTGTGAACTGTAATTGAAAAAAGTTACAAAGAAGACATGGCGTCGTGAGATAAAAGTGAGAGCATTACTTCCTACCAGATATTGCTTCTACCTCCTATGGCCTCATATTTCACATCGAGTTACCGTGGTGATTTAATAATAATAATAATAATAATTGTTACCGTGTCTTTGTGGTAGTTATGCATGAAAGAAGGTGCTGGGTGGTGAATAGGTCTCAAGCTACTAAAGTGAAATTAATTTTAAAATTTAACGAGGTTATATTTTCTTTTCAAAATTAGGTAACAACAAATAGAACAGGTACTTAGTAGCCGAAACACGATTGAAAAAAAATACATTTACATAGGTACCCCATTTGGGGCTTCAAAAGTCAGAAACATAATTCTTGAGCAATGAGCCCAACCTTACAATGAACACCATACAACAAAGGGGCCGAAAACCCCCAAACATGCCAGAAACATTTGCTTCCAATTACACCCAAAAGCCTCCTTGAGGCAGAAACACAATTTTCAAGAAAGGGCAACTTCCCCCTAAAATACAAGCCTATCATAGGCCACTCCGAACTCCACCTTTAAGCTGTTCTCAAAGGACATATACACAGGGGTAAAATACCCAACCTACTGAGGTCTACTAAATGACAAGAAGGTTAATGCATGACCTCTAAAATACAATTTAAGAGGAGGCGAACTTGCACTCCTAATACACTTTGCTTAAGACCTACTTGGCACTAGGCCGTTAATACAAGGGCTAATCCCATACTACAGAGGTGACTTAATAGCAATTTACATTACATTACGGACGAATTGGTTGAGAAAAATAAGTTCACCTCAAGACGATGTGAGTGGGAGCTCGAGAGGGTTAAGCACTCTCTATCCCGATATGTCGTTTGAAAATAGAATAGATACCAGTTGTTTTTACATTTTAGGAAAAGGTTACATGGTTGAAGGCCTAGAACCCGCCCCGAAAGTTAAACTGCTGAGCTAGCAAAGAAAGAAGTTATTAATCGGCCATTACCTTGTGTTGAACGGCTGGAGAAGAAAGAGGCGCTTCCCGCCCCCTGCTATGTACTTAACACACTGAAAGATGGAACAAAAGTGGCGCAGAGACCCAAAAATCAGCAGTTTATATCCTCTCGCGGAAGGTTCTAGGTGTTAGGGGAAAGAAAACACCCTCCCACAAACTCTTTATTGGGTAGGAACCCGCAACCGATACAAGTTGGGGGAAGATACACCAGATTGGTCAGAAATTAATAGAAGAATTTCGGGATTGGATACATTCATAACAAGGGGAAGAAAGGGGTAAATATTGCCAACTTAAACAATGACAGAAAGAAAGTTAACAAAGAACAAACTCTTGAAATTAAATTTTCTCCAACAAAATAGTTCTTTGACTCCGCACTAGGGTGCACTATTGTTGATCTTCAGTAGTGTCCTCTAGGAGAGAAAGTTCACACTTCTTACTTCAGGCGAAACAAAAACACATCAAAAATGACACAGTTCAAAAACTCAAAATTTTCCACGTGGTGACATCTTCTGAGAAGGTAGCGAATTAATAGCGTATATAAGGTTCAGACTTCCTCCAGCAGAGGAGTTTCACCTGGCGCAATTTTTAAATTAGCGGCGTGGAGGTGTACCGCCCGGTACAGACCTCCCCCCCCCCCCAAAAGTTCCTCCAGGGGTGACACATGAAATTGTTTGAAAACAAGGTCCAAGTTTGATGTGGATATGAAGATTGATTGCAGAAGCATTTATAAGATTTCTTAATTTGGTTTGATTCAGTTTCAAAATTTTGTTGTTGCAGGTGAAGTAAAGTCTTTATATTTGTAGAAGTTGAATTTCTGAAGATAACCTTTTAATACTTAAAAGTGATGAAAAATTTTGCATAGTCCACCAAATATTGCAGTTAAATTCCCAAGTGTAGTCATTACTTATAGTAACTGTTCATGTAGTTGATGGTGATGAAGTGGGATGGCCAGACCGGCCGTTGCGGCTTGCGTCCAAAGGAGGCCGCTCGGACCCCTCAAGTACCCTGAGATACCACTCGCCCGCACTATGAGGGGAGCAGAGGTGTTGAAGCACGCCGCGCCCGCGGTGAACATATACAGGCTGCGGGCAAGTAGCAGGTCGTGCGCCGCACATCAGCCTTGGCCGGGAGGAGAGCTCCGGCTCGCCGTGCATATGTCGTCCTCGCTGGGGGGGGCCCGTCCTCGGACCCAGTTGCTGCACGGCGCCGCGCGGCTGCGGGGGCACTGAAACATTAAAGCTAGGCGGCAGAATATTGTTGGACCATCATCATTTTTTTTTCTTTTTTTTAAGGGCACAGGCTTGGTGAGGAGGTTGAGGGGTCAGCGGCGTGCAGATATCCATGGCATTTACTCAAATCAAGCCACAGTGTGTATTGAAGCAGGAGACGGGAGCGTGGTAATGGCCGAGGCAAGGACAGAATGGCAGTTTAACGGATCGGGGAAGGTTTTACAAGAGGCTTACATATAAGACAAAATATTATAGAAGGGGCAAGAAGCCTTAAAAGTTGAACTCAAAAAAAAAAATATAACCTTCATATTCCTTTCAAATTATATGAAGCAAGTTGACACAAAATTTACATTGGTTTCACCTGTGACAGGTGAACCCTAAATATCCTCTCGGTGGCTGGATTGCTTACTAACAACGTAACTGGCGTAAGAAAATCGAGAATGATGCATGGCCCATGAAATCTGGGGGCAAGCTTGCCCGCGGGAACAAAATTCTTGACCATTACCTGGTCACCTACCTTCAAAGCGGTGGGTCTCCGTCCACGATCATACCTTTCCCTAACCTTTTCATGAGACACTTTAAGATTGGCTTTAGCCTTCTTCCAAAGATCTTTAATATTGTCCGGATCTATTGTCTCGGGTAGAATGTCACTCAGAGACCAGAGGTTAAAGAGCGGCGAGTTGGGAACAAACTTAAGCATCAAAGAAGCTGGAGTAAACTTGTGAGATTCATGAACCGCCGAATTCAAAGCAAAAGCTATCCAATGCAGGGACGTGTCCCACCTGGAAGGATCTTCATGATGATAGGCAATAAGTGCGGACCTGAGATTCCGGTTAACCCGTTCAGCCAGAGATGGTTGAGGGTAATACGCAGAAGTAGTTACATGAGAGATGGATAAGTCAAAACAGAATTTACGAAATAAATTAGATGTAAAAGCCTTAGCATTATCAGATACAATATATTGGCACGGACCAAAAGAAGCAAAAATAGAATTTAGGCAAGTAATGGTAGACTGAGCGGTAGCCAGCTTAGTCGGAAATAACCAAGAAAATCTGGTAAAACCATCTACACATACAAAGATGAATTTGTTGGCATTTCCCTTCGACTGGGGGAAGTGTCCTACATAATCAATATACAGGCGTTCCATGGGGCGCGATGCTTGATGCGAAGACAAGAGACCTACCTTGGTGGACATGGTTGGTTTACTAATCAAACAGGATTTACAAGCCTTTACTAGTTCACGGATTTCACCGTCCATACCTTTCCAGATGAACATTTCACGAATCTTTTCACGAGTTTTAAAGATACCCAGATGCCCTCCTAATGGGGTTTCATGATAATACTTGAAGATCATAGGCACAAGAACAGCTGGAACGACAACTTTCATCATCTTATCATGCCTCGAAGGGCAACATAAAACACCATTCCTCAGAACATAAGGGACAACATGTTCCCCAGAAGAAAGGGTTTCCATTATCGGAGCCAGCGTCGGATCTTCATGTTGGTATTTCTCGATATCCCTAAAGAGCATGGGGGCATCAGTTAAGATGGCATTAACATCAAATAGTGTGGACTTGGGAGGTGATGAACGGTCGACCGGTTCATGGTTCTCAACGTCGTTTGAAAACATACGGCTGAGTCCATCAGCAACAACATTTTCAGTACCTCTGATATGCCTGACATCGAATTGGAAGGCAGAAATACGGATGGCCCAACGGGCTATACGACCAGTACGACGCGGCCTACCTAAGACCCAGCTTAAGGCTTGATTATCTGTCTCCAGGTCGAATTTAACATGTTCCAGATAGAGACGGAACTTCTCTAAGGCGAATAAGACTGCCAAACCTTCGAGCTCATAGATGGAATACTTGGCTTCTTGAGCCGACAAAGTCCTAGATGCATAGGCGATGGGTCGCCTCCCTAGTTCAGTCTCTTGAAGAAGGACTGCCGCTACTGCTGACGACGACGCGTCGGTTTGGACAATGAATTTCTTCGAGAAATCAGGCATAGCAAGTACAGGGGCATTACAAAGAGCTAATTTAAGGTCTTCAAAAGCGGCTTGTTGAGAAGGTCCCCACTCAAATTTGATGCCTTTTCTACGAAGAAGATTTAAGGGTGCCGCTCTATTAGCGAAGTTAGGAATAAACTTCCTGAAGAAATTCACCATACCAATGAACCTGGCGATACCTTTAATGTCCTTGGGAGGTTTAAAATCACGGATGGCCTGTGTTCTAGAATGATCGACAGCTACACCATCAGGTGACACAATATGCCGTAGGAAAGACATAGAGGGCTTAGCGAAGGCAACCTTGGACAACTTAACCGTTAACCCAGCCTTACGAAGGCGATCGAGAACTTCTCGCAAATGATCTAGATGTTCTTCAAAAGTCTCTGAAAATACGACGACATCATCCAAGTAGTGATATAAGTACTCAAATTTGATGTCGGAGAAGACCCTATCTAGTAGCCTAGTGAGTACAGCTGCTCCGGTGGGGAGCCCGAAAGGCACGCGGTTGTATTCGTATAAATTCCAGTCCGTGGCAAACGCTGTAAGGTGTTTAGACTCTTCGGCAAGGGGGATTTGATTATAGGCCTGATTCAAGTCCAAGATGGTGAAGAACTTGGCCTTACGAAACCATGAAAAACAAGAATGAAGGTCAGGAAGGGGCACAGATTGCAACACCACCTTCCGATTGAGAGCCCTGTAATCAATGACAGGCCTGAAGCCTCCTTGGGGCTTCGGAACTAGAAAAATAGGCGAAGAATACGCCGATTTAGAGGGCCTAATAATACCGTCCTTCAACATCTGATCGATGATTTCTTTTAGAGCCTTCATTTTAGGTGGAGTTAGCCTATAAGGTGGAAAACGGACAGGAATCGAATCCGTGACCTCAATTTTGTATTCAATAAGGTCAGTAACACCAAGAGTATCAGAGAACACCTCGGGAAACGACTGACACAATTTGCGAATACTATCAGCCTGCTCTTCAGGTAGATGTCTAAGGTCTAACAACATCTCATCCTGGGTAGGCGAAATAGAAGAACATGACACAGAATTACACTTTAATAGAGGGATATTACAATTAGAGGCAAATTTGAAAGAGCAAGACCTACTCTGAAGATCGAGCACAAGACCAGTGTGAGAAATAAAGTCCGCTCCCAATATAATGGGGCAAGACAAATGCTTGGCCACAAACAATTTAACTTTCCATGTGAATTGAAAAATACGAATTTTGACATATAAGGAACCTAAAATTTCCAATGGAGAAGAATTAGCCGAAACATATTGAACAGGAGATGAGACATAGTCAGGTAGTTTACAAACAGATTTCAATTTAGAATACCATTCAGCCGAAATAATAGAACAAACACTACCTGAATCTAAGAGAGCTGTTATAGGTTCGTTATTTAACTCAATCTTAAGAAAAGGAATAGGTGCGGGGGAATCTGCCGCAATCCTAAGACACTCTTTGGGACATTCAAAAGATGCATTTGAAAATTGCTCGTTCCCTGAATGGACAACCTGTTTACCCGGGGCTGAGTCTCGAGAAGGTGGATTATACGACTCAGCCGAAGGCCCTAGTCACTTTTTATTATTGGCATAGGTGGAATTTGCACCAGAAGTTGAGCAGGAGGGGGTGCTATTTGAGTTTGGGCAATTCTTGGCGATATGTGAGAAGGCCCCACACTTAAAACAGCCTTGCGCTGAACCAGCTCCAGTATTTGCCCTACTAGTTTTGACCAATGGACATTTATTGCGAAGATGGTCAGGCGACCCGCAAGCATAACATTTACGGGGTGTGACTGGTCGGCGAGGTGGAGGCCGAGTGTTACTAAAGGAAGGAGGGGGTTCTTTTGCCACACGCAAGGAACCGGCGTACCTAACTCCTTCCGCTGAGACGGCCAATGCTTCAAGTTCAGAGAAACTTTGCGGGCACGCCGCGAAACACAAATATGACCTATAGGGAGGTGAAATTCCCTCTACAATAGCCTGTACAATCTGATCTTCCGGAAAATGAAGGGCAAACACCCTAGTATAAAACTTAATGTCCTGTATGAAATCAGCCAAGTTTTCATCCAAGCGCTGTACACGATAATAGTACTTCTGAATAAGGGAGGACCTGGCCCTAGCTGGGATGAAATTAGCTAGCAAATGGGCATGGAAATCCTCTATAGATGATTGCTCGGCAATGGCTCTTACGATTTTATCTGAGAGAATACCAATAGCATACGGATAGATAATTTGCAAAATTTGACATGGAGAAAGAGAAAACACAAGGGCATGATCCTGAAATTCAACTAGAAATCTTAAAAATGCAATTACATCACTGGTGGTATTAACAGAAAATTTAGAAATACCTCTGAGCAACATTGCCAAAGGATGAGGCAAGCTGCTAAACCCGGGTGACATAGTAGGTAAAGGTTTCAATGGCAAGGAAGTTAATTCAGAACGGATGTTACTCAATGATGCACGACGTTCAGATTCGTTGTCCAATGGGGCAGGGATAGTTTGAGCAGCAACAGTTATCCTATTAACTTCTCCCTTGGGAGGCGCTTCCTCACTACCTGCATTCACTATGGTGGGTTGATCAGATTTGGGAGGAACTTCCCCAGTTAACAATAGAGTGACCTTACTAGATAATTCGGAAATATTTTCCAGGAGCGTACTAGCTTCCTTCCTCTGAACGTCATTCAGTTTTAGAGACAACAGATCGTTAACCCTATTCGAAAAATGATATAGCCTGCCTTGCACACGCTTAATTTGATTAGGAGACGGATCATTTTCATCAAAAAAACTAACTACAGAAGCTAGCCCAGTAATATTCTCGACGATCGTGGAAAGAGAGTCATCAATTTCTTTCTCTCCCAAATTGGGGATGGAAATGGGCAAATCTAGGGACTCTCTAAGCTTGTTAGTGTCTACTGCAACCGTGCCTCCAGATTGCACATTTCTGATAGTTATTTCATAGATCAACTCCTCTTTGCGCAAATAATTAAGATGGAGAACATCGCGAGGGCCTGGCATGATGACAGAACAATTTTGAAAAAGTCAAAAAATTCCAGCAACTGAGAAAATGGTTAGAGTTCGGATCAAAACAATGTGTAGCCGTCAAAAGGGGCTAAATTGAGACCCATTCAACCACGCTCTGCTACCACTTGTTACCGTGTTTTTGTGGTAGTTATGCATGAAAGAAGGTGCTGGGTGGTGAATAGGTCTCAAGCTACTAAAGTGAAATTAATTTTAAAATTTAACGAGGTTATATTTTCTTTTCAAAATTAGGTAACAACAAATAGAACAGGTACTTAGTAGCCGAAACACGATTGAAAAAAATACATTTACATAGGTACCCCATTTGGGGCTTCAAAAGTCAGAAACATAATTCTTGAGCAATGAGCCCAACCTTACAATGAACACCATACAACAAAGGGGCCGAAAACCCCCAAACATGCCAGAAACATTTGCTTCCAATTACACCCAAAAGCCTCCTTGAGGCAGAAACACAATTTTCAAGAAAGGGCAACTTCCCCCTAAAATACAAGCCTATCATAGGCCACTCCGAACTCCACCTTTAAGCTGTCCTCAAAGGACATATACACAGGGGTAAAATACCCAACCTACTGAGGTCTACTAAATGACAAGAAGGTTAATGCATGACCTCTAAAATACAATTTAAGAGGAGGCGAACTTGCACTCCTAATACACTTTGCTTAAGACCTACTTGGCACTAGGCCGTTAATACAAGGGCTAATCCCATACTACAGAGGTGACTTAATAGCAATTTACATTACATTACGGAAGAATTGGTTGAGAAAAATAAGTTCACCTCAAGACGATGTGAGTGGGAGCTCGAGAGGGTTAAGCACTCTCTATCCCGATATGTCGTTTGAAAATAGAATAGATACCAGTTGTTTTTACATTTTAGGAAAAGGTTACATGGTTGAAGGCCTAGAACCCGCCCCGAAAGTTAAACTGCTGAGCTAGCAAAGAAAGAAGTTATTAATCGGCCATTACCTTGTGTTGAACGGCTGGAGAAGAAAGAGGCGCTTCCCGCCCCCTGCTATGTACTTAACACACTGAAAGATGGAACAAAAGTGGCGCAGAGACCCAAAAATCAGCAGTTTATATCCTCTCGCGGAAGGTTCTAGGTGTTAGGGGAAAGAAAACACCCTCCCACAAACTCTTTATTGGGTAGGAACCCGCAACCGATACAAGTTGGGGGAAGATACACCAGATTGGTCAGAAATTAATAGAAGAATTTCGGGATTGGATACATTCATAACAAGGGGAAGAAAGGGGTAAATATTGCCAACTTAAACAATGACAGAAAGAAAGTTAACAAAGAACAAACTCTTGAAATTAAATTTTCTCCAACAAAATAGTTCTTTGACTCCGCACTAGGGTGCACTATTGTTGATCTTCAGTAGTGTCCTCTAGGAGAGAAAGTTCACACTTCTTACTTCAGGCGAAACAAAAACACATCAAAAATGACACAGTTCAAAAACTCAAAATTTTCCACGTGGTGACATCTTCTGAGAAGGTAGCGAATTAATAGCGTATATAAGGTTCAGACTTCCTCCAGCAGAGGAGTTTCACCTGGCGCAATTTTTAAATTAGCGGCGTGGAGGTGTACCGCCCGGTACAATAATAATAATAATAATAATAATAATAATAATAATAATAATAATAATAATTTCGTGTGGCTATTTCTAGTCGGGTGCAGCCCTTGTAATGCAGACCCTCCGATGAGAGTGGGAGGCATCTGCCACGTGTAGGAAACTGCGTGTTATTGTGGTGGAGGATAGTGTTTATGTGTGGTGTGAGAGTTGCAGGGATGTTTGGGACAGCACAAACGCCCAGCCCCTGAGCCAATGGAATTAACCAATGAAGATTGAAAACCCCGATCCGGTCATGAATCGAACCCGAGACCCTCTGAACCGAAGGCTATCACGCTGACCAATCGGCCAACGAGTCGGGCATAAGAAGAAGAAGAAGAAGAAGAAGAAGAAGAAGAAGAAGAAGAAAAGTTCGCTTCTATGGTCATATACGATTGATGATCGACTCTCGATGGACGAAACGTATCTTCAGTATATTTGACTCAAAACCAAAAACGGCTATGACATGGTATATTAATGTCAAGAAAGATCTTAAAGAACTGGCCATACAAGCAGGATATGCAGAAGACCGAAATCTTTTCAGAGCAGCCATCAAGACTTTTGGGACTTTCCGGGACGTAAAACGGGCAACTGGTGTGATATGGACAGAAGAACGTCTTGCTAAACACAGTGAGCTAATGAAGACGATGTGGATCAATCGCAAAATGAACAAATGCCAGAACGTAAAGTGAGGCTTATCGCGGTCCCTAGTTGGCCGATTAGCGAAGTTGAATGATGAATGAATGAATAATATGAGTGTGGATGAAAGGGATAGTGGATAGTGTTGTGTGTGGTGTGTGAGTTGCAGGGATGTTGGGGATAGCACAAACACCCAGCCCCCGGGCCAGTGGAATTAACCAATGAAGGTTAAAATCCCCGATCCGGCCAGGAATCGAGCCCGAGACCCTCTGAACCGAAGGCCAGCACGCTGACCGTTCACCCAATGAGTCGGGCATACCATAATAATAATAATAATAATAATAATAATAATAATAATAATAATAATAATAGGAAGGAGAAGATGATGAAGAAAACAAGAAGAAGAAGAAGAATTAGTTTCTACTGTGAATTAACAACAATAGGAATGTGGATGAAAAGGTGGTCTGCTCAATTATACCAGAGTTCTAAGAAAATATCAGATACTATTAGAAAAGACTGAAATTTTATGGCCATATTCAAAGAACGGACAATGAAAGACACTCGGAAGATCTTAGCGTAGTCCAGGAACAGGTACAGCAAAGGAAGTTGTAAAGACGCGCTTAGTGTTTGGGTGGAACGGATATATCGCTGAGAATATTTAACTTAAAATTATGTTCAATGTCTCAGCTGACAGAAAAAGGGAAGGCTACCTGCTGCAAAACAAAATTTGAAAATCTGAAACATTTTTTCATAAAATAGCGCTATGTGGCGTCATACGCATACTCTGTTTAAAGATGGCGCTGTGTTGACTCGCGCGCTCAGCTGGAGGTTGGCTGTAGTTGTGAATACATCGTGGTCAATTGTATAGAGTAACAAATTCAATAATGGAAAGGAATGATTTGATTAGTATTCGGCAGAAACGAGCAAAAGGAAGAGTTGAAACTAGAAAAATGAATGATGGATTTCCCTTGTGGGTGGGGGCGGTAAAATAACACCCACGGTATCCCCTGCCTGTCGTAAGAGGCGACTAACAGTGGCCCGAGGGGCTCTGAACTTTGGAGCGTGGGTTGGCAACTACGGGGCCCTTAGTTGAGTCTTGGCATTGCTTCCACTTTTGTGCCAGGCTCCTCACTTTTATCTATCTTATCCGACCTCCCTTGGTCAACTCTTGTTCTTTTCCGACCCCGACGCTATTAGGTTTCCGAGGGCTAGGGAGTCCTTCATTTTCACGCCCTTAGCTTTCTTTGGCCAATACCTTCCTTTTTCGAAGTGTCGGATCCCTTCCATATTTTCTTTCTGATTAGTCTTAATAGAGGATGGTTGCCTAGTCGTACTTCCTCTTAAAACAATAATCACCACCTCTACCACCACCTGAATGGAGGATAATAAGTCCACGAACCCTGCCGCCATTTTTAAATTATGCCTCCTCACTAAAAGTCAAAAATAAGTGGATAATAAAAGTAAAAGTAGCTCTTTTCAGGCACACCCGCAATGGAGGTGAGCTGCATGCACCATTTTAACCACACACCAGCCCTCCTACCATTCTCAAATGTCTGGCAGCACCGGGAATCGAACGCGGACCCCCGAGGACGGCACCTAATAACACTAACAGTTACGCTACGGAGGCAGAGAATTGAATATTCGAAATTGCAAAAGACCTTCAAGAAATCAGCGTAACACGTGAAATTATATGTGACAGATCTAACTTTAGGACGCTGGTGAACAAATATAATTTGAGATGAGAACCACATCTGCATGGACGGAAGAACGGAAGAAAAAATACAGCGAGAGGATGAAGGGATTGTGGGAAGAGAAGGAAGCAAATTCATCTGCTAAATAAGTTCAACCGCGCTAATTAGTTGGGCACAACGTTGTGCAAAAATAATAATAATAATAATAATAATAATAATAATAATAATAATAATAGAAAAAGTATATGGCAGGTACAAAATCCGGATTTAACAACCCTCCTCTAATCACTAGATATGGGAAACATTTCCCAAGGAGATAAATTCAAATACCTAGCTGAAATTATACAACCAAACGGGATAAATCAGCAAGCAAACAAAGAAAGAATTACAAAATTACAAAAAGAATACAAAATTGTCTGGAGCAGATACAACAACAAAATCTACATCCCAAAACACAAAATTATGACACTACAACACAGTTGTCAAACTAGAAGCCCTTTATGCATCAGGAACTCTGATTAATTGGTGGCAGATTACAAACAAAAAACTTCGAAAAACAGGAGAGCAAATTTTCTCAGGAAAACTGTACGACCTAAATGCGAAAATGTTATTTGTATGAAAAGAAAAGCATGGGAAATCTATCAAGTAACAGAAAAACCACAGACGCCATTAGAAAAAGAAGATTTAAAATTTTGAGCACCTGATCAGGATGGATAACAATAGGCTAACAAAGAAAATACTAAACCTCGCAGTGTCTCTAAGAAATCACAACTGGCTTACATAAATAAATAAAGATCTTCAGGAAATTGGTATAAATGAAGAAATTTTGCAAGACATAAAAAAATCAGAAATCTCATAAACAAACACAAATTTGCTGATGAACCTAAAAGACAGGTTACAGGGTGGACGGGAGAACGCAAAAAGCACAGCGAACGGATGAAGTGATTTTGGAAAGACAAGAAGAAATGTTGTGCTAAGTAAGTTCGCACGCGCCCCTTAGTTGGGCATAACGAATCAATAATAATAATAATAATAATAATAATAATAATAATAATAATAATAATAATAATAATAATAATAATAATAATAATCTTCCACCGCTTTTTCCGAATTCTGGTGAAGTCACCGGTGCACACTGCATCGAACGTACGGGTGTGATCCTGTTTAACTGTCGGATGTTGTTCCTGACACGAACTGTGTGTGGAGGGATGTATTGACTATTAGCGTGTTTCTGTGGTGGTTGGCAGTGTGATTTGTTGCATACAGAGTGTAAGCAGAGTTATACTGAAATCGTGAAGGGTATAAAGGAAGTCCATTTGCTACAAAATATGCACAGAGGAATATTATAATTATGTTACCGATTTTTGCGTCTCATTCACTACTTTTTACGGTTTTAGGAGACGCCAAGGTGCCGGAATTTCGACCCATAGGAGTTATTTTATGTTCCAGTAAATCTACCGACACGAGGCTGACATATATGACCACCTTCAAATACCACCGGACTGAGTTAGAATCGAATCTGCCTCATCTATATATATAAAATAACACGTCCTTACTGACTGACTCGTCATCGCCGAGCCAAAACTACTGTCCATAAAGAAATACAATTTTGGGGATACATTTATATTGGAGTGTAGGGGCTCACTACGGGAGGATTTTTTTATATTCCACCGCTCAGGAAGTAAAAAGAGGGGTGAATTGTTTAAATAAGTATATCTCAGAAACTTAAAAGTTTACAGACGTAAAAATTGTTATATGGAATCTCCTTTGAAAGCAAAGAAACACGTATGTTTTGTTTTCGGAAAATGCCATTAAGGAGGGGTGAAAAAAGGTGAAAAAGGTGTTGAATACTTTTTATGAGGATGTTTTAATCTCAAAAACTTCTGATATTACAGACACAAAAATTGGTATTAAAAATAAAGAAACACGTATATTTTGGGGGGAAAATCCAATTAATTGGGGGGTGAACAGGAGCGGCAAGGGGAGAGAATTTTTAATCCCTTTGAAAAATAAAGAAACGTGTATTTTTGTTTGTATTTTCGACTTGAGTGAACACTGTTTCTCACATGTACAATTCTATACCGCATGGTCATCTTAGCCCCAAAAGGCAAAACCACAAACGTGGTTTACAAAGAGTTTATAGGGTAAATGAAGCTCAATTCTTCTCTGAGCTTTTATACTTTAGGGATTTTCAGATAATATCTTAGTACAGTACCGAGGAACTGCTAGCCTCTAATAAATGTGATTACTGCTGTTCCGATTAAAACAGCGTGCCTGAATATTGGCCGAAAGTAGCTGGGGAGTTAGATAACTTTGCACATGCACATGCTCGTCAACGAGCGGTCCTACAACTAGTCCTAATATAAATCTGTTCTAAATAAAATGTTACATTAATTTAGTATCATATTCTTAGATCTGTATCTTAATTTATCTACACGTTACATAAAAAGGCACTTGACCCTTACTAGCATGTAAATTATCCATAAATTCGACTGCATTCAGTTCAATCCAATTCAAATCTGTATACAGAGTGACCCAAAAGTCCGTTAACATTTGACGAGGCAATACTTCATGGAATATTCGAGGTACAGAGGTAATAATTGTCACACATGATTGGCTTGACATGGGGTTTTATTGGCATCAAAATAACGTGCACAAAATGAGCAACAGATGGCGCTGAGCAGCAACACGTCAGGTAAAAATGGCCACCCATGATTGACATGGCATGGGGTTCAGTTGCAAAAGCAGGCCAACAGATGGCGCTGGACAGCAACACTTCAGTGATGCTGCATGAGACCCGTGTACGGTATAAAAGAAACTGCCGTGAGAGAGGGCATCATCATATGCGCCTGCAATCGCGGCATGTTGACGTTACCAGAAAAGGCACTGTCATTCAAGCTTTATTTTGGTGTCAATGAAACCCCATATCATGCCAATCATGTATGTCAATTATTACCTCTCTATCTCCAATATTCCGTAGAGTATTGCCTCTTCAAATGTTAATGGACTTCTGAGTCTCTCTGTATATAAAATACGTATTTCTATGCCCTGGCAGGTTTCTGTGAGATCGTTCAAGAACATAACGATCCAACTGAAATTTTAAAACATGTTCCCATCTATTGACAATATTATTCAACTTGACGATCGTAAGGGTAATGAGGGTTGTCTATGTTACAGGTGTTTATCAAGTCTGAGCTGAAGGTTGGAGTAATCTACGTGAAGGAGGGCCAGTACACTGAGGAAGAGATCCTCGACAATAATGATAACAGTCCGCTATTTGACGAGTTCCTGCAAATCCTTGGAGATAAAGTACGACTCAAAGGTAACACAAACAATAACTAGCTGCTATACACGTCGTTGATCGGTTAGTGCTTGGATCATTTCAGCACTAACGCCATCTAGCGGAAATGTGTAGCAGCAGAAGGCACAGAGTAGTCTATATTAAAAAGTCAATCAGTTTAATGTAATCGTTGATTAGTTTTAGGGGCTCGGGACTCAGCAGTCATTACCCCTCTGTATTTAAGAGAATTCTTAACGTGTGCAATTGCTGGAGTTATTGTGGTGGCTGAAATATTCTGTGTATTTAACTGTAATTTTGGGACTATAAGTGCGCAGGAATTTGAAATGAGATATTGTCCCACAATTTCGAAAAATCATACCCGGTATAATATTGGTAAAATATATTATTATTTTACTATTTAATCGAATAGCACATCTAGAAAGTACGTTCCTTCTTCCTCCCCGCCAACATCTGTTTCATCCGGAGTTGTTTTATGTTGAGTGGCTACTTTCTTTTTATTCCTTGTTCACCCCTGAAGAACACTTTTTGAATTTTGTACCTAAACAACTTCCTGTTACGTTAATGTCAATGTTCGCTTCTTTAAGGTCATTTAATATCTGTGTGAACCATGCTGGTTGTACTTTAAGCTTTATGGTTTTACCAAAAACTAGCTACTGTACCCGTGCTTCGCAACGGGATTCTCAGAAAGACTGTCTTTGTGGTTTTCCTAACTACAGTGAACTTAGGCCATTACAAAAACGTCAGTATGAATGTAGGGATTAAAAGCGACAACACCGGGCGAGTTGGCCGTGCGCGTAGAGGCGCGCGGCTGTGAGCTTGCATCCGGGAGATAGTAGGTTCGAATCCCACTATCGGCAACCCTGAAGATGGATTTCCGTGGTTTCCCATTTTCACACCAGGAAAATGCTGGGGCTGTACCTTAATTAAGGCCACGGCTGCTTTCTTCCAGCTCCTAGGCCTTTCCTATTCCATCGTCGCCATAAGACCTATCTGTGTCGGTGCGACGTAAAGCCACTAGCAAAAAAAAACGACAACAAACAATGGTCAATGTTCTTGTTGTTCAATGTTATGAGCTTTCTGTATTGTAGGCCTTCACATTTAGTTTCCTTTCGACGCTGTAATATTAGCGCGTCTTACGAAATTATTTATAGCGTAGACTGTAGTTCCTAATTCTCCGACTTTACATAACGATTTTCATTAAATTCCGTTTACCCATATTCTCGTGACAAAAATCCAAATTCATGAACATTTCTGTTATCATAACCGGTACGGTAAAAATGTATAAGACATAAATGATCGGAAATTTAATAATAATTTAATATTAATTTAATATGGTGTCGATAGGACCACTCATAACACAAATATGTGAGAATTAAATTTTAGGCCTTCCCGTAAACTACTTTCCTACTTTTTATACCGATTTTCATTAAGATAGGACCACTAATAACATAAAAATTTGAGAATTTATATTTAAGCCTTCCCTTAAAATACCATTACTTTCTGCGTGGATAGGATTATTTATAGCCTATATTGTAGCTACTTCTTTACCGACTTTGCATACTGATTTTCATTAAGATAGGACCACTAATCACATAAATTTTGAGAATGAAATTTTAGGCCTTCCTTTAACTACCATTTATCGCAGCGTGAATAAGATTATTTATGGCCTAGATTGTAGCTACTTATCCCCGGACACTACACAACGATTTTCATTTAATTCTCTTCAGCCGTTTTCTCGTGATGCGTGTACATACAGACAGACAGACAGAAATTACGGAAAATTAAAAAGTGCATTTCCTTGCTACTATGGACACGACCGATACAGAAATACCATCCTTTTTAAATTCTGAACAATGTACAGACAAAACTCTTATTTTATATATATATATTTGTTTCACCGAGCTCGATAGCTGCAGTCGCTTAAGTGCGGCCAGTATCCAGTATTCGGGAGATAGTAGGTTCGAACCTCACTGTCGACAGCCCTGAAGATGATTTTCCGTGGTTTCCCATTTTCACACCAGGCAAATGCTGGGGCTGTACCTTAATTAAGGCCACGGCCGCTTCCTTCCCAGTCCTAGCCCTTTCCTGCCCCATCGTCGTCATAAGACATATCTGTGTCGGTGCGACGTAAAGCCAATAGCAAAAAAAAATTGTTTCGTCTGTCTATCAGTTTCTCTTCAAATGTCCAAAAAACGACAATCTTCTTTTACGCATGGTGTGTACTAGATTCTCCGCATGCACATAGATTTCTTTAGTATTTTATTAACATTATTATTATTATTATTATTATTATTATTATTATTATTATTATTATTATTATTATTATTATTATTCTTTCGAATGGGCCACCAGAGGACCACGTGCCAATTTCAATTCCTTCTTCTTTGTTCTTTCCTTTTCTTCCAGTACGCTTTCATCTGTTCACTATGTTTCTTCTTTCTGTCTTCAGACCACTTTGAACCAGTCTTTTTTACTTTCCTACCTTGGAATCCTTCTATTTTCAATACTTTTTCCCGAAAGCCTTCTCTATTATTTATTTCTTCTGTTGTTATATTGTTTTTTTCTAAATCCTTTCTTACTTCATTGACCCAGCTTGTCGTTGATTTCATACCCCACAAATATCTGAAAATCTTACTGGTTAATCGACTATCTTGCATTCGATATAAATGTCCAAAAAACATAAGTCTCCTTTTCCTCATTACATCTGATATATTTTATTATTATTATTATTATTATTATTATTATTATTATTATTATTATTATTTTCACGTCCTTCGTGGCCTTCTCTTTCTTTGGCCGATACCACCATTTTTTCAGTGTGATTATAACGTTTTCCTTTTTTTACAATTAGCTTTACATCGCACCGACACATATAGGTCTTATGGCGACTATGCGATAGGAAAGGCCTAGGGGTGGGAAGAAAGTGGCCATGGCCTTAATTATGGTACAGCCCCAGCATTTGCCTGCTGTGGAAATGGGAAACCACGGTAAACCATTTTCAGGCCTACCTACAGTGGGGCTCGAACCCACTATCTCACGGATGCAAGCTCACAGCTGCGCGACTCTAACCGCACGGCCAACTCGCCCGGTTTTTTTTTCTAACACCAATACGTGTTTGCGAAAGGACTCAGAATAGCTCGCAAGTTCTTTGAAAAAATAACTGTACTGTTGGTTTCGTAAAAGAAATGTCAATGTACTCAAGGATATGAACATTTTTTTACACTGTCGGGAGGAAATTAAAATACTATGTTTTCCATACAAATGGCTCCGCATTATTGCCACTGAGAATGTTATAATCGTGGTAACAATTTTGTCTTGAATATTTCTGTCCTGTCTGTACAAATGCCGCCATTCGAAAAAATGTCTTAATAATAATAATAATAATAATAATAATAATAATAATAATAATAATAATAATAATATGCCTTTGCTGGCAGGACCTAGTGTTTACAGTGCACTATGTACGTATTCTGGTATAGGCTAGAGAAATTTTGTTACTTTCATTGATCTGTCTCTGTCTTATCCTTGGCTTTGACAATGTGAAAGTGACTGAGGTATGAGCGATGCTAGTAATGCCATTCCTTATGCAGCCAGTCCCTGCTATGAATGGTGTGAAAATGTTGCTCATAGGGTCGGTTGGTGCATGCATTTCAGTGGGCATGGCAGACTGATATGTAATAGCAACTCTGGCTCGGTGAGGAAAGCAACGGGAAACTACCTCACTCCTCAGTTCCCTAGTACGCCTCTTCAGTGATGCCTAGGCCATCTATGACAGCTGATGGCAGAGCTGTTGAGGATCCCACCAGCGGCATCGCTGACGGACTGAACATACATACATACATACATACATACATACATACATACATACATACATAATTGTCATTTGCTTTAAGTCCCACTAACTTCTTTTACTGCTTCTGGAGACGTCGATGTACCGGAAATTAGTCCCGCAGGAGTTCTTTTACGTGCCAGTAAATCTACCGACACGATGCTGACATATTTTAGGTCCTTTAAATAACACTGGACTGAGCCAGGATCGAACTTGCTAAGTAGGGGTCAGAAGGCCAGCGCCTCAACTGTCTGAGCCACTCAGAGCCCGGCGACAAAATGTGTGGGAATGGTCCCTCCAGCACCCAGAAGCAGTTCTCTTACTCGTATGTTCCTGACGCTGTAGGCTCTCTGGAAGTAGGGTATTGTTGGCCCATATATATCCTGTTTTTCTTTATTTACCTCATCTGGCTGAGAAAGGGAGTCTTCAAACCTTATCGTAGTGTCAGTGATTTCTGCTTTGTTTTGTCTCCGATAGATGGCAATTATATCAATACGAGGTGGCGATTATTTACACCTTCCGCTACACAGCCTCAAGTTTTGTTATACAATCACATAATCCATTCGCTTACTTGTAGACAACTGAAAATGTCGGCGAATTGTTATTCTGATATATTGAGACTTGTTTCGTTTTTTATTTCTACACATCTTCTTCTTTTTAATCTGTTTACCCTCCAGGGTCGGTTTTTCCCTACGACTCAGCGCGGGATCCCACCTCTACCGCCTCAAGGCCAGTGTCCTGGAGTTTCAGACTTTGGGTCGAGGGATGAAACTGGGGAGGATGACCAATACCTCACCCAGGCGGCCTCACCTGCTATGCTGAACAGGGGCCTTGTGGGGGGGGCCGGGAAGATTGGATGGGACAGGCAAGGAGGAGGGAAGGAAGCGGCCGTGGCCTTAAGTTAGGTACCATCCCGGCATTTGCCTGGAGGAGAAGTGGGAAACCACGGGAAACCACTTCCAGGTTGGCTGAAGCGGTAATCGAACCCACCTCTACTCAGTTGACCTCCCGAGGCTGAGTGGACCCCGTTCCAGCCCTCGTACCACTTTTCAAATTTCGTGGCTGAGCCGGGAATCGAAGCCGGACCTCCGCGAGTGGCAGCTAATCACGCTAACCACTACACCACGAAGGCGGACTATTTCTACACATTCTTAGTAATATCATATTTTAAGTCAAGAACGTAACATTTTTTTACATATCTAGCTTGTTTAATTTTCAATAATTGGCGAATTTCAACTCATATCGAATATATTTAAATTGTTAATATCGGCTTTAAAATGCCTTTAAATTTGGATTTCGTACCCCTTTTTATGTGAAATACAGTATGTCCGGGTGCGTCAGCTGCATACAACACCTCTAATCCTTTCTCAGAATCTGGAAAGGCTAGGTGCCTTTCATTTAGATTTCATCTACAGTAAGTCCAAAACCATATCCATGGGTACGTGGAGGAATCGTATCCGTGAAATGTGATTCTAATTTTTGTCATAAATGGAAGATAACAATTACTTTTATGCACATTAAGATTAAAATTAGCGGTAAATTAATAAATACCAAGATTACTAGAGAAATATATATATGTCTATCTTGGCCAGCTTGTAAACCTGAAAGGGGACTTAAGACCGGAAATCTTCAGACGTATCAAACTAGGATGGCAACCCTACGGAAGAAATTCTTCAATCTTCAAATACAACATGCCAACCCACTTATAGAAGGTAGTTTATGACCATCGTGTTCTTCCTGTACTGACTTACGGTTGTGAAACCTGGACAATGAGCGAGTTTATTAATCAAAAACTCACGACAGCCCAAAGAGCTATGGAACGGTTTATGCTAGGCTTCGCGAAGAAAGACAAGAAGAGATCAGATTACATCAGGTCAATCGCAAAGGTCAGTGACATTTTAGAAAGTGTGGCTACCCAAAAATGCCAGTGGACAGGCCATGTTGCTCGGAGAACTGATGGTAGGTGGACAAAGCTTGTGTTTGAGTGGAGTCCCAAAGATCATCTGAGACCAAAGAGAAGACCACCGGACAGATGGAATAAAGACATCCGGAAGATTACTGGGATTAATTTGCAGAACACCGCCCGAGATCATCCCAGATGGAGAGACCTCATGAAAACCTGCCTTGCTTCGGACTTAAAGGGGCCACATCACAAAAACGATTGAATATGGCTGATAGTGATAGTGATATATATGTACAGAGTGAAGCGAAATTCGCGCACTCGGGCGTCGCAGCGTGTCCCCTCACATGCCAGCAATAAAAAATGTCTGTCACAAAAATTCGTCCTGCAAATATATCCGGGAGGAAAAGGTCGTTGAAAAGTGGCAATCTGGCAACACTGTAACCACATGTAGGGTAACTACCTCTGTCAGCACATATTAGTCGTGCTGTACAGTTGGAGCAGTGGATAGAGTTTTGGGTTAACATGCAGGAGGTCGAGGGGTCGATCCTGAATTGAGGCTTACGGTTTTTTTCGTAAATGTAGTCCAGGTCCACCTCTGTGGTGTAGTGGTTAGCGTGATTAGCTGCCACCCCCGGAGGTCCGGGTTCGATTCCCGGCTCTTCCACGAAATTTGAAAAGTGGTACGAGGGCCGGAACGGGGTCCACTCAGCCTCGGGAGGTCAACTGAGTAGAAGTGGGTTCGATCAGCTCAGCCATCCTCGAAGTGGTTTTCCGTGGTTTCCCACTTCATCTCCAGGCGAATGCCGGGATGGTACCTAACTTAAGGCCACGGCCGCTTCCTTCCCTCATCCTTGCCTATCCCTTCCAATCTTCCCATCCCCCTACAAGGCCCCTGTTCAGCATAGCAGGTGAGGCCGCCTGGGCGAGGTACTGGTCATACTCCCCAGTTGTATCCCCGACCACGAGTCTGAAGCTCCAGGACACTGCCCTTGAGGCGGTAGAGGTGGGATCCCTCGCTGAGTCCGAGGGAAAAGCCTAACCTGGAGGGTAAACAGATGATGATGATGATGATGATGAAATGTAGTCCAGATGGTATAGTATCTGACATCTTAATCGTCAACAGCGATTGCAGCGGGTTCTCTAGAAACAATTTGCACTTACATATTACGATCCTAGAAATGGACGAACATTCGTTTTCATTGGTCAGCTTTGAAAGACGCCCATCCTACGTCGTGGGCGTGAATTTCTTCGCACCACTTCATCTACTAGATGCGTTACAACGTGTTCAGCGTTACTAAATTTTGTAAATGTAGGATACATGTAACCTAAGAAACGGTATCTTACTATGTTACAGTATGTAATGTCCGATGGATATTAGCAAATAAAAAACGTGCCTCAACCCAGGATCGAACCCCCGACCACCTGCATGCTAACCCAAAACTCTATCCACTGCAGCCACTGTACTGCACGGTTAATACGTGCTGACAGAGGTAGTTACCCTAAATGTGGTTACAGTGTTGCCAGATTGTCATTCTTCAACGACCTTTTTCTCCCGGATATACTCGCAGGACGAACTTTTGTGAGAGATATTTTTTTATTGCTGGCATGTGAGGAGTCGCGCTGCGACGCCCGAGTGCGCGAATTTCGCTTCACCCTGTATATACTTTGCTACATTACGACTATGAATTCTACAACAACACTGCGCTTCATTATGTCTTTTGTTCATTTAACACTTTTGTGTGTTCAGTTTTGCTCACTTAAGTACTTTGAACTCCTTTCCTTTGCTTCATGTTACTTTGTGGGGCGACTTGCTGACTTGTGTCCATAACTCATTAATTAATATAATTAATATAATTATTGGTCCAGTAACTTTCTTGTGTTTTTTTTTTTTTTTTTGTTCGCGGCGTGGCCCTTGTGGATATTTTGCCCCTAAAAACCAAAACCAAACCGCACGGCACTTAACGCCCTTGAAAGGGCTCTGGCCTGCCCAGGGACTCCTGCTCAGCCCGACGGCGTGCAGATTACGAGGGGCCGTGTGGTCAGCACGACGCATCCTCTCGGCCGTTATTCTGGGATTTCGAGACCAAGGCCGCCATCTCACCGTCAGATAGCTCCTCAATTCTAATCACGTAGGCTGAGTATCTCGAACCAGCCCTCAGGTCGAGAGAAAAATCCCTGACCTGGTCGGGAATCGAACCCGGGGCCTCCGGGCGAGAGGATCTTTTGCCCCTACTGGCACCATATTGTATAAACCTGCGTGTAATTGGAATGGCGGTAGTGTGGAATGTTGTGTGTGAGGAAAGGAAGATTAAGGACGTCACAAACACCCAGTCCCCAGGCCAGGGATATTAATCATTACAATTAAAAAACCCTGACCCGGCCGAGAATCGAACCCGGGGCCGCCGGGTGACAGGCGGACGCGATGCCCCCTACACCGCGGGTCAGGACGCTTTTTTGTGTTACTTACCTCGATTTTTCCGTTTGAACTGCACGCGTTAGTCATGATGGACAAAGATATTGAGAATTCACAGACATAGCACTTCCATTCGTCAGTGCTAGCCCTGGACCTCGAGAAAAAAATAAAAGACGGCACGCTGAAGCGGAATGCCACAGAAGAGAGTCGTGGCTACAGCGAAATAGTCGCCGTAATTACGTATCTGTACTTCTCTAGTAATCATGGTATTTATTAATTTACCGCAAAGTTTACTGTTGATTTGTGTGAAAGCTATTATTATCCTCTATTTAAGACCAAAATGGCAGTGAAATTTCCTGCATACCATTCGTTCACGTAAACCATATCCATAATTTGATGTTTCTCTGTGTAGCTGAGAAAAGTGTACACTGTACACTTTTTCTTTCAAAATCCTCTTATTCGTATCACTGCGATTCTTATACAAATTTTAGGTAACAAACATGCAGTATTATTATTGGTCTGCTTACCACTTCAACACCAAACACAAGAAATAAAGTTTAGAACTGTTCAGTATTGGTATGCGCTATTTTCCATATTCTGCAATATATTACCTGCCTGTCGACTAGGGAGGCATACCAGGTTAACCACGGGGAGTTCGAACAAGTTGTGAGGTTGAAAACATTCACCGTACTGTATATTTCCACTCGAAGTTTCATCAGATTCTGTTTCCTTCAAGCACTCTTGGAGCGTGGTAAATTGACAGCTGTTGAGAAGCAAGAGAGTGAGTTAGTTACTTGTCTGAAGGTATATAGCAGCATAACGTTTCACAAAGAGCGCCTCGAGAGTTCAAACGTATTCCTTTCATTGTATCAGAAGCATTTATAGTAGGTTATATCGGGCAAATAATCATGATATCCCGAGTTATTTTATATATTATTAATTTATTGTTATTATTATTATTTATTTATTTATTTATTTATTTATTTATTTATTTATTTATTTATTTATTTATTTATTTATTTATTTATTTATTTATTTATTTATTTATTTATTTATTTATTTATTTATTTATTTATTTATTTTATCAATAGGCCTAATAATAATTGTATCTATTCATGCAAGGCCCCAACGACCAAAGCTCACTTTAAGGGGCTGTATATAAAGGACATATGCATTACATTCAAAATGTTATAATGGAATTTATTTTTTATTTTTTTGTTAGTGGCTTTACGTCGCACCTACATAGATAGGTCCAGACGTTAAACATGAAAAGGGGGTCGTGCTTGCAAAAGGTCGGGTCGTTCTGAATTTTGTATATGTTGTTATGACCTAAACCAATATTAAAAAACTAGATTTGCAATTTCCGAAGTGCTGTGCGAGCAGCGGTGTACCAAAAGAAACATGACATTTTCGAACTTTTTTCGGGTTTTGCTCAATATCTAAGTGAAGGAAGGGTCCGACCGGTATAGTTACTCTACACACTTTTAAAGTAGACTAAATTTGCTACAATTTGAGACCAGGGCAAGCTCTATATAGCCATTGGTTCCCAAGATACAGTTCTTCCAAAAAGTGTACGTCCTTAGACGAACAACTGATGTCAAACTGAAAACCCCTAAAGTGATGGTTTCGAAGGTAGAACAATGATCATGGATAAAGATCGACGTAACACGAGGAAGGTTTATGGAACATCATCTTTATCCTATATTGTGCAGAAAATGGTCCAAACGCATCTGCCACTGACCTGTACTTTCCGTTCTTCAAAAATCCGACGACCTCTGCTGGGTTTGAACCCACAATTCCGAATCCGACACTGTACCACTGACCAACAGAGGGACCTCGTACGGTGAAGAGAAGAATGAAACAAAACATTAGAAATTATACTTTGCGCAACTTCGGTACAAGTAATATTAAAGGAAAAATCTGACATTTACTACTTAGCTACGCTACTGTACGTTATTCAATAATAACCTAGTTTGTCCAGGCAATTTAGGATTTTACCAAGAAAAATCCATGGTAGTTCCCTTCAACCCCCCTCCCGAAATTTTGAAAAATCCTCGAAAAAATTTTAAAATATTTTCTTTGTGTGTGCGGTTTTGGGAAATAATACTTAGAAATATAAAAATACAAATACAAAATACCACTCACGACATTTACGTTTGTTCTCCCATATCCACATCTCTCTCTCTCTCTCTCTCTCTCTCAAAATGCTGAAGTCCCCGAACCCGTAGCTCTTCCTAAAAAAAAACTAAGAATGTGAAGAGAGGAAGAACTTTCCAGTTTTTACCCTTAGAAAGAGGACTTTTCTTCAATTAAATTTAATGGTTAAAATTTGGAAATTTGCGATAAAAACCAGGAAGGTAAGTAAGTGCAGTAATGGTACAGAGCCCAGTCTTTTGCTCAAGTCCAACCGAAACGGAGAAAAAAGAACAGAGATGCATTTGTTGTTCGTATTATTTGTTTCATTTCTACAAGTCAGGACCCCTAGTGTCGGGGAAAATGAAAACTTTTCTCTTAAAATTAGGAACATCCGACAAACACGGAGCTGAATTTGTGATTGTTATGTGATAGATCGAAAAAGTAAACTCTCTACTAATGAAAAGTTTTTGAAAATCTAACAAATCTGAGTCTCTTTTTCGGGGTAAGTTTAAAATCTACTCCTGATTGCAGCCTAGCGCCCAGGTTCATCTATGTCAATTTTATCACTATGATAATTCGACGATACCTGAACTTAATTAAAAAACCGATTTTGGAGAAATTCTGTTTAACGGTTTTCCCGTTGCGTCGTCACAAACGGAAAGACACACAATATATTGAACTGAACCCACTTTCTACTTTCCTATACCTAATCCTACAAAGAACGAAGTGAAAATCCACAGCTTGTTTCCATTTTCAACCGGGTCTGAAATGAATGAAGCCCCCATCTGGCGACGAGGATACGAATTGTGCCGGCTGCCGGAGCCTGTCTCACTCGTCTGAGGCAATGATTAATGACTGACAGATGAAATGATATAGAAGAGACAGTGTTGCTGGAATGAAAGATGACAGAGAAAACCGGAGTACCCGGAGAAAAATCTGTCCCGCCTCCACTTGGTCCGGCACAAATCTCACATGGAACGACCGGGATTTGAACCACGGAACGCAGTAGTGAAAGGCTGGCGCGCTGTCACCTGAGCCAGGGAGTCACACGAAGAGCTAAGTATGAGGGGAAAATTAGAAACATACAGCTAAAGTAAGCATTAATGATCTATACGAGCCGAGTGCTGTAAAATGTTGGTCGCGCCGTGACGTACTCTGTGTAGGCAACCAGTGATACAGATTACTTCGGCAAGTTGTCTATCCTCCTTAAACATTCCTGTTCCCTGAAACAAGTTGGTTTTTATTATTATTATTATTATTATTATTATTATTATTATTATTATTATTATTATTATTATTATTATTATTATTATTATTATTATTATTATTATTATTATTATTATTATTATTATTATTATTATTATTATTATTATTATTATTATTATTATTATTATTATTATTATTATTATTATTATTATTATTATTATTATTATTATTATTATTATTATTATTATTATTATTATTATTATTATTATTATTATTATTATTATTATTATTATTATTATTATTATTATTATTATTATTATTATTATTATTATTATTATTATTATTATTATTATTATTATTATTATTATTATTATTATTATTATTATTATTATTATTTGTTGTTGTTGTTATTGTTGTTTCAGGGTTCGACAAGTACAAGGGAGGTCTGGACACAGTTCATGATCTCACAGGACTCTACTCAGTGTACACCAACTGGCGCAGTATAGAGATTATGTTCCACGTGTCAACTCTTCTGCCTTACGAGAAGCACGACTCACAGAAGGTAAACAGTCATTTTCATCCTCATCAGCCTAGAGTCCGGATTTTTAGGCAGTAATAGGTTATAAATGAAGAATACACCCACGGTATTCCCCGCCTGGCGTAAGAGGCGACTGAAGGGATGACTGAAGTAGAGCCATGAATTTACTTGTGATTAGAACCATCACGTGGGGAAAGGCTGGCCCGCTGCCGCTGGCGCAGAACAAAGTACAGAACAAAAATGGCCTAGGCCACCATAGCTCAATTGGTAGAGCAACCGACGCGAAATCGGGAGATTGTGGGTTCGAATTCCACTGGTGCCCGGTTGGCCACTTTTGTTGTGTACCTAACATCTCTTCAACACATACTAAATGTACGTAACACGACCTAATATGTTGAAAGTCGGTTTCGAGATTTTAATTTATCTGTACTAGGCAAAAAAAAATTCAGAATTTAGAAGAGAATAGAACACGGAAGAAAGATAATATCGATGATAGAGAAGTAAAGTGGTGGTGGTTGTGATTTTTAACAAAAGAAAATGGAGATTCTCTTGGTCTCCCATACTGGATGCCGAGCCTTCTAATGCAGTGACTTCACAGTTGCAATCAACAGTATTATATAAGAAGGAAGTCAGCTCTCGGACGAAACTATCTTTCTTTACATCGGTCTGTTTTCAGACCAACTTTGCTTTACGGTAGTGAAATCTGGGTGGACTCAGGATATTTTATTCATAAGTTAGAAGTAACAGACATGAAAGTAGTGAGAATGATTGCTGGTACAAACAGATGGGAACAATTTCAGGAGGGTACTCGGAATGAGGTGATAAAGGCTAAGTTAGGAATGAACTCGATGGATGAAGCTGTATTCATTAACCGCCTGCGGTGGTGGGGTCATGTGAGGCGAATGGAGGAGGACAAGTTACCTAGGAGAATAATCGACTCTGTTACGGAGGGTAAGAGAAATTTCAGTTAAATTACATTTCACGTTAACTTAAAATTAAAAATAGGTTTAACATAATTTAAAGTCATTATAATGCTCAACATATTATGTTTATGCAAGTGCATAATTGTATGGTTTGGCATAATAGCAGGCTTCATATCCTGAGCCCCACCATGTACAGAAATAAATAAATAAATAAATAAATAAATATAAATAATGCTAAACATAAAAAAACTTCAAAAATCAGATTTATAAACCAATGTGAAACAGAAATTCGCAAATTGGCATTGCAAAATCAATATTATTAACTTTCAAGGCTATTTCATTAAACCTATCACGTATTCTAACCAGTGGTGAATTTCTTTGACTGACTTACATGGAACGTCAGCAATATAATGGTTGCCGTGTCCTCAAATTAGTTAACGTCACACTGAAGTTCACCCTAGCAAGTAAATCGTTATCATCTATTGTACCATTTATTATGTTATACAGAAATACTTGCTTATTAACTTCTCTTCGGTTAATAAGAGTGGAGAATTTAAATTCCTGGAGTAAGTCTTTGCAAGAGATTCTTCCTATTAGAGCCGAACTTTTATAGAAGAGATTTTTTATTTATTTTTTATTTGCTAGGGGCTTTACGTCGCACCGACACAGATAGGTCTTATGGCGACGATGGGGTAGGAAAGGCCTAGGAGTTGGGAGGAATCGGCCGTGGCCTTAATTAAGGTACATCCCCAGTATTTGCCTGGTGTGAAAATGGGAAACCACTGAAAACCATCTTCAGTGCTGCCGATAGTGGGATTCGAACCTACTATCTCCCGGATGCAAGCTCACAGCCGCACGCCTCTACGCGCACGGCCAACTCGCCCGGTGAAGAGATTTCTAAGACATTTCTTCTGACACTATTCAATTATTTTTGTGAGATTGGCAACACGAATTCCACACAACGCATCCATATTCAAGTTTGCCTCGAGCAAATTTATTACAGTATCAAATAACAAATAACAATCTAGTATCCACTGTAATTTCTCCACGCTTATGTTTCAGCTCCAAAGGAAAAGACACATTGGTAATGACATCGTATGTGTTGTGTTCCTGGAGGCCGACAACACCTCCTTCTCGCCTGCCTGCATCAAGAGCCACTTCCTGCACACCTTCATCCTAGTGAGGACTAGTCCACGCATCAAAAGGAAACCTACCAGATACGAGGTGAGATGACTAACATACATTGTAGGCGGCATCAGGTGAATTGCTGCGGGTCAGTTGTAGATACGCGATTTGCCACAAACAAATAATTCTCCGGTAAAATTTCCGCTCTCATTGCCTCGAAAAGAAAACATGTAACATAATTACAGTCGAAGCTCGATATATCTAACCTCCATTACTCGATTTTTCTATATCCCGAATTTATCGATTTCTCGAAGCAAACTTTTCCTCCCTTGAAGCAAAAAATACTCTAACTCGAATTTTGTGCAATATTAACTGTGAAATACGGCATTTGTGGTTTGTGAGGAAGAGTTAACCAGTAAAGAAAGGGTTACACTGATGCTGGGAGCTAATATGGCGGGAAGAGGAAAACTAAAACTTCTAGCGATCGGAAAATCGGCGAAGCCTCCTTGTCTCTCGGGTGTGAATTAATTGCCATACACGAACGAAAGCAACCCCCGAAGTCTCGGGTGATAAGCTCCATCTACGAATCTCGACCGCGTCGTATTGACGAGAAGTTTCAACGTGAAGGGAGGACAGTTTAACAGTTACAAACAGTACAGACTAACGGATTTTTTCCAAAGGTGTTAGCGGAGGTATGTTTCTTCTTTCACTACTGTATGTACTGTATCCTAAAAATTTACTATAATAAGGATTATAATTAAAGTGATGTCGTAAAATAGAGTTTGCATATGTTTTAAAAACTGTTAAAAATAATGTATTCAGTATAATCCCGTAGATACACATGATTCAATTATGTGCTATACGTGCTCAAAAACTGTATTCTCTATATAAATAAAAGTTAGCTCCCGAGGGGATTCGAGATATCGACGTTCCACTGTATATCTAAAAAAAGAAACCACTTATTTAATTTTATCCCTCCTCTCGTACTGCTCCACCTCGCCACACGCAGGAACGTAACTTGGTGGTAGTTCGCATACTATCCCACCCGTATATACTTTTTTTCCCATTTGTCCGTTTTAAAAATATCTCTACCCGTTCTAATATTGTGACAAGCCAAATTATCTGGAATGATGGTAAAAATAATTTTCTATGGGAAATGACTCTACTAAGAGCACTGAGTTATAGGGTTGATAAGAACTGTGCTAGAGCGTTTGACATTCTTAAGTGCTTAGTCGATGGGCTGATAATCGTGCCATCGCTCATTTGCTTGCTACAACAATCTGCATGCAACAGAGTTCTATGCATCCGTAAAGTGCTTGAGCATGGTCGAACAATAATGTATTCTTGTGGGAGTAGTCTTGTTTTCTACAACGGTCCCATGTTCAGGGAATTGCTGGTCTCCAACTATGTAGTGCAGTCATTAAGTTTTGAGACTTGACGCCTGGAGGATAGGCACCCGCACGACTCTGTATGTTGCACACGATGCCGTATTACACGGCGTACACCTACACAGAACCACATCCACCCTCAAAATAGTCGCCGTTGACCGTTATGCACGTTTGCCAACGTTGGTATTGCTGCTGGAAGCACCGCTGGAAGGAAACACCATGTTTCGTCTCCAGTTATTATCCGGTTGAGAAACGTCAGATCATCGTCAGCACTACGGATGAAGTCATCACAAATCGTCATGCGATCATCACGTTGGCCTAGTGACAGGATTCGTGGTACACTTTGCTGGGTAACACGAGACATGTTGAGGTCATCCGTCAGAATTTTTTGGCAAGTACCATGGCTGACCCCTATTGCTGCTGCGAGATCGTATACCGATTTGGAACGGTTAGCACGCACTAGCGTTGCAACTTCTTGGATCTTGCGTTCAGTTCAAACTGTTTGTAGCCGACCAGTACGCACATCATCTTCCATACTGTCCAGTCCTTGCACAAAACGTCGGTGCCACCTAAACACAAAACTGCGACTCAATGCGTCCTCACCGTAAACCTGCTGCATCATTTCAAACATTTCGGCAGCGGTTTTGCCTAAATTCTGGCAGAACTTGATGTTTACCCGTTGCTCAAACTGTGGCATGTCAAGGTCCGACTGGCGCATTAAAATCACAGTCACAACAGCGACCGTACGTCTGCTTCCAGTGCATGCACTCAACTGTTTCGTGCAGGTACGAGAGACTAACTGACATGATACCATACCACGGCGCCACCTATGCGCTATAGTGGACCACAGTGCCATCATGCGGCCAGTCTCAGAACTTAATGACTGTACTACGCTACTGTTCTCTATTAACCTGGGTACTACGTAGTATGTTGTCTACAGGTGTCAGTGGTGATAGACGATGAGGTGCGCCCCTACAAGCACTACCTGTGGAAGCAGTCTGTGGTCTACAAGCTCTTGTGTTCAGAGAATGGTTGCTCACCAAACTATTATGTCATGTTGTCTACAGGTGTCGGTGGTGACACGCAATGGCGTGGGAGGCCTTAAAATCTTACCTATGGGAGCAGTCTGTGGCCGACAAAGGTCAATGTCTGCACACCAACTGTAATATTATGTTGTCTATAGGTGCTTGTGGTGACTAACGATGAGGTACAGCCCTACAAACCCTAACTGTGGAAGCAGTCTGTGGTCGACAAGGGTCCAATGGTGAGAGAATGTCTATTTAGTAACTGTAATGCCGTGTTGTCTACAGGTGTCAGTGGTGACACGCGATGAGGTGGGGGCCTACAAGCCTTACCTGTGGGAGCAGTCTGTTTTCGACAAGGGTCCTATGTTCAGAGAATGGCTGCTTACCAAGATCGTCAACGGGGAGAGGGCCAGCTACTCGGCTCCTAAGTTTGCCAGGATGCAGGAGAGAACGAGGAGCCAGATGCTGGAAGACATCGTGGCCAACCTGGCGAACCATGCCGAGACTGGCCAGATACCTAAACCGTACAGGTAAGGCCATCACTCTACTGCATGATACTGATACCACCATCAGTCCAGGAGTTTAACCCCTTACCACTTTATAGGCTGACCCTATTTTCTTTGAACAAAAGTTCAAATGGGGCCCCACATACGATCAATAAACTGAACAATTTTCACGTGTGACATAATATCTGAAAGATAAACTGTGTGATCTCCGCATTTTGTTAAAATAACAGCTCAGGGTTGAGAACTGAGCAAATGGGTTCTCTTTTTCAACTATCTCGCCCTAAAAATCGTTCAATACCCTCACGATTACTTTCGGCACCTTGGATACAACTACAATCAAGGAAGAAACTTTGCTAGCTTTTCTTGAAACTCACTGGTCTCTTCCGCAGCTCTGGTACAATGAAAATCTTTTTTTCTTTACAATAGCAGAGTAAAACACGCTGCCACGAATGATTTCCTAATATTGATAAAAGTAACATGTTACAGAATTTGATGCCTCTCACGCGACGGTGGTGAAAGAAATAACTTCGCTCAACTATTGCCGGGCGGAGTGGCTGAGATAGTTAAGACTAGTGATGCAAATTCCAGTACCTCTGCTGACACTGGTGTGCACAGTGCCAGTGCCAAACGCGTCACCGTGCCTGCCACGATGACTAGTTATTCATTGGACTCGTATAAAAACGTTTATACTTCATGAATTAACAAAAAAATGGAACTACACATAGATATACCGTAATTTTTATTAATATTTACGTGCAAAATACTACAAAATAACCCTCAAATAAATTTTCCATTCACATTCAAGAACAGTAATTTTTTTTTTCACTTTATACGCTGACAGTCTGTTACTGAAAATTTGACCAGCTTTCGAAAACACACCTTCGGCAGGCGGGGATGTTGCTACAACACACAAAATGTTGGGATACTGAAGCTTTCTTCCCAGCCACAATTTTTACGCATCTGCCTGCTTAGCTATTAAGGGGTCTTCCTGGTACGACGAAGCATCTGCCGTTTAAAACATGTTATCGTCGATTTGAACAATATACACGACTTACAAATACCTAACACTGCTATGTACTGGTTTTTATCATTTGGAGTGGAATAGCTCCACAAAGGGCTAGATTTTCGTCTGTCTGCCATTGACACGAAATTCAAAACAATCGATAATACAACGAAAGAGAATAAAATAAAGCATTGCGTGGCACGGTCCGGCAGAACTTGGAATGACGGGGTGACCAGTAGGTACCGTAGAAGCACTGCCACTGACACCGGCACGGATCTGAGAAGCACTGGACTGTACGTGCCGTGCCGTTGGCACGAGGCAGTCACGTGGCCACACACAATAGTGCTTCGTTCGGCAACAGTGCCAGCTGCCAGTGCCCGCCATACTGTTCGATGTACTCATGGAAAAACAGACTTGATTGATGTGTGTTTTTGTCCTTACTAACGGTATAAATAAGGTCAATATTCACGTCACAAACCTTTCTATTCTTGTAAGCGTTTCACATATTTATTTTTATGGCAGTGCCACTGGCACTGGTTCATTTTAAATCGTGGCACTGTGCCTACCGTGCCGTCTCTGGCACTCGTGTCAGAGCACGGTGCCAGTGCCTTCCTTACTTCACTGGTTAAGACCCTGGCTTTCTGAGCCGAAGTTGGCAAGTTCGACCCTGGCTCAGTCCATTGTTGTTTGAAAGTGTTCAAATACGTCAACTTCGTGACAGTAGATTTCCCAGCACGTAAATGATCGCCTGCGAGACAAAATTATGGTACCTGGGCATCTCCGAAAAACTACAAAAATGTAGTTAGAAGAACGTAAGAACAATAACATTATTCACGGAACTTCTCGGAGGAGCTGAAGGAAGTTAGCGACTCCAGAATTTGGGGACGTCATATCTTGATACTAATGTCTCTTCAGTCTGGTATTTCAACCATTTGATACTCCTGGCCGGTCAAGAAACATCTGAAGCGAGTAAGTTATCGTTTGATATTGCAGATTCATACAACGATACTCATTGTTTGGCGTTTCCCGGTCGTTTTCTTTTTCTCTGTAAGGTATCTGAGCTGTTGACAACAATATCACTACAAATGACAACCTATAAACAATCGATCGCACTGCTGCCAAGATGCAAAACAAACGCTACGAACTTTTGCCTCAACACGGTTTCTTTACAAACGCAGCTATTCATAAGCTTACTGAGAGGTTCCTCCACTCCCCCGTATTTCCCGATGTTGTGCCCTCAGATTTCCATTCTTTCCTTTCAGCAATATCCAAGGAAACTCCTTTGATAATAAAAATGTTCTTCGAATATAGTTTGACAAATTCTTGAACTCCAAACTAGCAAATTTCTTTAGGCGTGGAATTGATAATTTGCCACAGCGTTGACAGTAAGTTGTTAATAATGTACAGAATATTATACTGATCAGTTTGTATCATCTTTTCACAACAGGTTGTGCCTTATTAAGGTCACGGTCGCTTCTTTCCCCATCCTAGTCCTTTTCTATCCATGTCTTCATAACACCTATCTATGTGGGTGCGACGTAAAGTAAACTGTAAAAAAAAAAGTAGCTTGTATCTTCCTTGTACCTCAAATACGTTTATCTAAAGATACGAGTTTATGCATCAACCTAATAACTGCAAACAATAAAATAAACTAGGTATTTTGCGTACAAATAAAATATACTGTAGGTATTTAGTCTAATATCCGGACTCCAGATATCTTTTTTAAAGTTGAATTACTTCTCTCAGAGAAAAATCTAGAGAGTATGTTGCTTTATGAATACAAAATGAAAACCTGTTTTCCAGTCAATGACCGGGTCAGGGATGGAATGTATGAAGCCCTCATCTAGCGGCAAGGATAGGAATTGTGCCGGCTGCTGAAGCCTGTCGCACTCCTCTGGGGCAATGATTAATGACTAACAGGTGAAATGAAATGATATTGCAGAGTGTTGCTGGAATGAAAGATGACAGGGAAAATCGGAGTACCCGGAGAAAACCCTGTCCCGCCTCCGCTTTGTCCAGCACAAATCTCGCATGGAGTGACCGGGATTTGAACCACGGAACCCAGTGGTGAGAGGCCGACGCGCTGCCGTCCGAGCCACGGAGACTACTTACCAATACAAAATATTAGCATGTAATGATATATTCAGTAGGTTTTGAATTACGATGACGACTGTGAGTAAAAATGGAAATCGCAGAAAATATTGGGACACGTCAAGTGATATACATTTACAAAGATATATTTTGACGTAGCAGAGATATACACCTCAACGGACGTGTCGGTCTGGCTGTCGTCAAGGGCATTTTATACCTACTACCAGGGTTTCTTGAGGCCACACCTAATATTATTAATAACATGTCATAGGTTCAAACTGGACTGATATTGCCCAGCAAAATATATAAAGTGTGCGACTAGCAGAATACAAATTTACGGAAATACGCTGTCAAAATATCTACAGAACGGGTCCAATGACTGAAACAAAAATAGCTAGAACACCTCTTTTCATCAACAAAGTTCCCCACACAGGTACAATTAAGAAGCAAGCTGCGGCGCTTTGGCAAGAGATGTGAGAAGTTTTGTCATTTAGTCTGCAGCCCACTGTGAGGAAGATTGAATTTATAAACAGCAAGGCTGAAGAGTGGCTCTCACCAAGCTGCACCTAAACTGAACGTGCAGGGATCAGTGCATTAGATCACGCCGGTTCTGCTACAGAGCGCTGACTTCCTCATTCCAAGTAGATTTACCAGCGCATAAAAGAACTCCTGAATTACAAAAATCCTGGCAAAACCAATATTATTATTATTATATAATTCACAATTTTATAATTGGGTTTATGAGCTTCTTCGGTACAATGTACATGGAAGAAGTACTATTTAGTACATACGCACATATGCTTCACACATATCAGTATATACTTACATTGTTGACAAATAAACTTGACAGATATTTATAGTTGTGGACAAATCATGACGACCTCGCCTCACACCACTAGTTTCCAGCGGCAGCTCTGTGTCTATAGTGACTTATAGGATTTACTACCTCTACTACAGCCAGAGTTGCCAAATCGGCTACTGCACTCTACACGAAGAAAGGGTAAATACTACAGAGAGTGAGGAAGAAAGTGGTTTGGCAGCCTCTCTAAAACAAACAAGGATCACTTAGAACTCGTTAACTCAGCAGGGTCCAGGGTGTGATTGACTACTGGCTTCCAGCTCGCTTCTAGGAACTGAGGTCGCCATGTTTTGTCCCCAATTATATGAGACATTTACTATATATAAATGGTCAAAATTATTAGTGGACGATTTTCATTAGTCCTCTGTATATGGTGAATGGTTCATGCCAATAGACTTCCTTACTATATGGCAAGTGGCCAGGATTGCTGCTTTTTGTAATTCTCTGTAAGTGAGAGGGTGGAGATTAAGACTTTCAGTGCTCTTGTGTAGTGTCTTTGATATAACACTATTACATCCAATCACCACTGGAATTATAACATTGTTGAGTTTCCACATGTTTTTTTTTTTTATCTCTTTGGCCAGATCTGTGTATGAGGAAATCTTCTCTGTATGTGTTGATTGGAGATTGTGAGTATTAGGGCATGCTATGTCAATTATGAAGCAGATTTTTTATTATTATTATTATTATTATTATTATTATTATTATTATTATTATTATTATTATTATTATTATTATTATTATTATTATTATTATTATTATGCGCAAATGGGTCAGTTATGACCACGTGGAATCAATATTTGTTGAGCTTTCCTCCTTGCCCAACAGCTCTTCATTTTAAACGATTGTTCTAATTTCTGTTTCTCCGTCCAAGTACGTCGTGTTGGTTTCTTCTCGTTTTCCTCAAATCCCCTTGTGCGAACAATTTTTCTGGTTATATTTCCATCCTACAGATTTGACGATCCTGATGCTGATAACATTTTGATCTCGTACGTTTGATTTGCAAAAATGTGTACATTTGCTAAGTAACTCTGTTATTCATTCTTTCCAAATGGCTTATAAATTGAATTCGTCACAGTCTCATTGTATCAGTAATTTTATATATTTTTAAATATATTTCCGAGTTGGGATTGGAGTTATGTGTTCCATTTTTAATTCTTGGCCCTAAGATTTTTCTCATTATTTTCCTTTCTTTAATCCAGAGCCTCTCAAACGCCCAAATTCTCACGCGTGCAACCTGAGGCGCAGAGGTTCTGTGCACCATGCATCGGTCTCACTCGGCTCGGCTCGGACCAGCGCTTTGTCTCGGGACGACTCGGCTAAGCTCGGCTTAACTCGGCTTGGATTTGGAGCGCTACGGAGCAAGCGAGGAAGGAGAAGACAGGCGGAGCGAGCGAGACAGGCGTAGGGAAAGAGAGAGACAGCGCTATTGCTCCAAATCGAGGAGTGGGAGGTCTGCACTTTGGTCAACCTAGCGAAGTCGTCTTTTGCACCTTGCGCCGCGCAATGCACTGGTGCATACACCCTGAGAGGCTCTGCAGTTTAATCTCTAATTGTTCCTTTAAATTTTCATCATGTAAAATGAGTGTTTCTGAAGCATATAGAAATTCAGGTTGATTATTAATATTATTGGTATTATTATTGCGAGTAGAAGGGAATCCCAAGGAGCACTCAGCTTCTCAATTTGAAAGCCTGGACTGACTATCACGGGTCCTTTGTTTCCACTTACTTGTGCCAAACACCTCACTTTCTAGGAGTGGTGGTGATAATTGTTTTAAGAGGAAGTACAACTGGGCAAGCATCCTCTATTAACACTAATCAGAAAGAAAAATGGAAGGGATCCGACACTTCGAAAAATGAAGGTATCGGCCAAAATAAAACAAGGGCCACGAAGGGCGTGAAAATTAAAACTCCCTAGTCCTAGAGTGCTCTAATACCGTCGGGGTCAGAAAAGAACAATAGTTGACCGCTCGGATAGGATAGATGAAAATGAGGAACCTGGCACAAGTACGTAGAAGCAACGCCAGAAATTAGCTAAGGTCCCTGAGGTCGCCAACCCACGCTCCCAAGTTGAGAGCCCCTGAGGCCCCGTTTAGTCGCCTCTTACGACAGGCAAGGGATGCTGTAGGTTATTCTATCGTCCTCACTCACAGGGAGACGGGGTTTGAAACATTGATCGTACAATAACTATTGTAGACATGACTCATATCTACAGACACGGAGATGCTCGATATGTACACACCTGGTGACGCGGCAGACATCAGTCCGCTATTCCACTTCCTCTCCCATACATTCCACGGTCGATACAGACCAATGCATGCGTGACCTGTCTCGCAGTTCTGCTAGGTAACGTGTACACGTGATCTTCGATGTAACCCCATTCGAAAAAATAAACATGGGGTTTCAGCCGATGGTCCTGGTCGCACAGGCAACCAGTCTCGGGGAATTTTTTGAACCAGATATTAATTGTTTTGTTTGTAGGCGCTGCAGTGAGATAATTCGTTGTAGCGTCACAACCGATTTTAGCGAATTCTAAGACGCTGCACTGAGAACGAATCACTTGGACATGTCTTAATATTCCGTGATAGAGGAACATTATTACGTAATACCAATATAGCTAGTCCGTTATTGGACATTATACATTTTCCAGCGAACTCATTCTTGGTTGCCAGCGTTTAACCAAGAATGAGTTAGTTGGAAAATTTATAATGTCCAGTAACGGACTAACTATATTGGTTTTATAAATGTACTCATTCGGGACAAGTATTTCAGGTTCCCTATGGGAATCAACATCTATATCATTATTACGTAATTCACATCACATGGTGAGGTCTAAGATCGCTAATGTTTTGTGACAGAAAGGGTGACAAGTACACGGAGAAATCCCATGCGTTTCCTCAGATGGATCTAGTAGAAGAGTTGATATTTCATATTCTAAACACCTCTAGGCATGGCATAATAATTGACCCTTCTCTCCGATTCGAGGTTGGTCTTTGACAAGTTGAGGAGGTGAATAAAGGAAAGAAAGCTATTTATGAACCTACTGTTAATTGTTTCAAAGGCAGGTATAAGTTCAAATGCGTTGATGTAATAGGTCTACTGATAGGAACACGAGGTGCTATACCTCGTTTTGTTTAGGAATTTCAAATAAACTATCACATCCCAACTTCCGTACGAGATGAGATAGTCACCATAGTACTAAAGAAGAGTTGTCAAATTCTGAATCATCCACACCTCTAGGTATTGTTTGAAATTTTATATCAAATTATTATATTTTAACATTTTAATTATAATTGTAATGTTTGTTAATATTGTCATGCATATATACTGAGTCCTTTGGGGCTACCTCCATTGGGAGGGAGTTTTATAAATAGAATAAAAATGCTTGACGCCAATAAATGCTTGACGCCAATAAATGCTGCCATGTTTGTAGTTTTCAGTGGTGACCGCCCTATAGCGGCCAATTCTAGAACCACGTCATGGGAGAGATTATATCTGTTAATGAGTCGTGTCTCAGTTTCTGCCATAGTAATTAGGACACTATCAATAATTCAAATCCCGGAGGAACTTATAAATAACTCTGTGTTGTTCACCAAAGTATAAGTTAGCAGCCTTTATAAAGAGATATATTCTCAGAACATATCAGACAGATGATCACATACAAAAACGCCCTTTTACATGACATAAAAGGTCAGAAAGTTTGTGTCGACTTCATTTTATTATTACTATTATTATTATTATTATTATTATTATTATTATTATTATTATTATTATTATTGCAAGCTGCTTTACGTCACACCGACACAGATAGGTCTTATGGCGACGATGGGACAGGAAAGGGCTAGGAGTAGGAAGGAAGCGTCTGTGGCCTTAATTAAGGTACAGCCCCAGCATTTGCCTGGTGTGAAAATGGGAAACCACGAAAAACCATCTTCAGGGCTGCCGACAGTGGGGTTCGAACCCACTATCTCCCGAATACTGGATACTGGCCGCACTTAAGCGACTGCAGCTATCGAGCTCGGTATTATTATTATTATTATTATTATTATTATTATTATTATTATTATTATTATTATTATTATTATTATTATTATTATTATTATTATTATTATTATTATTAAAGAATTTGGCCTATTGTAGACGGCTTGGACTTAAGAATATGGTACAGCTTTTTAATTTTTCTTCCCGAAACTTCATACGTCGACTGATAGCCTGCCTCTCTTCCTCCGATAACACTCTCCGAGGCTGACGTCGAATTTGCAAAAGCGAAAATTCCGCAGAAGTGATCTGTCGCCGGAAGTCCACCCTGTTAGTTATGATGTCATATGTTAATTTTTTTTTTAATTTCGTGTGGCTATTTCTAGTCTAGTGCAGCCCTTGTACGGCAGACCCTCCGATGAGGGTAGGCGGCATCTGCCATGTGTAGGTAACTGAGTATTATTGTGGTGGAGGATGGTGTTATATGTGGTGTGTGTGTGAGTTGCGTTGGGGACAGCACAAACACCCAGCCCCCGGGCCAGTGGAATTAACCAATGAAGGTTAAAATCCCCGACCCGGCCGAGAATCGAACCCAGGACCCTGAACCGAAGGCCAGTACGCTGACCATTCAGCCAACGAGTTTGACATGTCATATGTGATCTTTAGTCTCTGTAGATTCCATGGTATCTTTTCCAGCCAACCGGTGGTGTGTTTTAAATTGGAGATGTAATCAAATATCTTCTTTGTTAACCTGCCGTTGTTCATACTGTGAAGGTGACAGAAAAATTGTAGTCTTCGTCTTTTACTTGTGTCTGTAATTTTTTCTTGCCAGGCTGAGTGGCTCAGATGGTTAATGCGCAGAATTTCTGAGCCCAAGTTGGCAGGTTCGGTTCTGACTCAGTCTGGTGGTATTTGAAGATGCGCAAATACCTCAGCCCCGTGTCAGTAGATTTACTGGCACGTAAAAGAACTCCTGCGGGACAATATTCCGGAACCTCGTCTCCGAAAACTGTAGAAGTAGTTAGTGGGACGTAAAAACATTTGTTATTATTATTATTATTATTATTATTATTATTATTATTATTATTATTATTATTATTATTATTATTATTATTATTATTATACCGGGCGGTACACCTCTACGGCGCAAGTTCAAATCTTGCGCCAGTTGAAACTTCTCTACTGTAGAAACCCGGAACTTTAACAACTGAAGTAACTCTACTGGTTATCAGAAGATGTCACTGTGTGTTTTTGATTTGCTTTTGTTTTTCATTAATCAAGAAGTGTGGACATTCTCTAACAGATGCCTCTGCCAAAAACTATGGTAATACACTCTGGTGCAATGGAATGAACTCTCTTGAAGAAATTTTGTATTCATAAGTTTTGTCTTTACTAAATTTTGTTCTGTGGTTTGTGGGTTGGCAATATTAATCCTTTCCTTCCGCCTATTTTGAATTAGCCAATCAGTAATTTCTGTAATTAATTTTTCTCCAATCATTGCTTTCTTCTTCGAATTTCCATGTGTAACTTTTAGTCAACCAATAAAAATTGAGTGGGTGTATCTACCCATTCCTGAAAGGTCTCGAATTTTCCACGAGGGTATAAAAACTGCTGATTTTCTTGTCTCCGGGCCACTTCAGTAACATCTAGCTTAGTGTGTGGATATGTAGCAGGGGGCGGGAAGCGCCCCGTTCACCAGGCAGTAGCTCTTCATCAAGGTAATGGCCTCTTAACATCTTTATTTCTTGCTAGCTCAGCAGTTTAACTCCCGGGGAAGGTTCTAAACCTTTAATATGTAAACTATTAAACATGTAAACCCTTTTCCTGGTAAACTTCAGTTTTCTTGAACTTTAATTCGGGGATAGAGAGTGCCTTACCCTCTCGAGCTCCCCTTCATTTGAAATTGAGGTGACTACTTTTTCGTAACCGTTTCTTCTCTTCCTTAATGTATTAAAGTTTTCTCATACGAGTCACCTCCCTAATTTGGGATTAGCCGCTGTGTATCGGTCTAGAGCCACTTAGGTTTTAAAATGTAGATTTACGAGTGCAAATTCACGCCTCCATCCGTTTTGTTTTGGGCCATTTAAATTAACCTAGTTTTTGCACAGTAAGGCCCAGTAGATTGGGTACGAGATACCCCTGTGTCTGTATTGTGCCTTGATAGCAGTTTGTGTAAAGGTCTGTTATTGTCTTTATAGGCTTGAAAGATCGAGAGCGGGTCAGCTCTTTATGGTGTTGTGGTAAAAGTGCCTTAGAGAGGCTTGAGATGTAAAGTTGGGAGCTAATGCTACGTGTAATTAAGGGTTTTCTGCCCTTTGGTAATTTGTGGTTATGAGCTGAGAGCTCATACTTCGGGGCTCGTAGCCCAGAATTTGTTAACTTACATTGTACCTGATATTCTTGTTATTTCACCTTGTGAAAATTGCTAAACTTTGTTGTCTGTTGAAAATATAACCTTTATTGAAATTTTAATTCATCTTTCGGACTTGTAGTTAGACCCATTCCAGCCCGCACCTTCTTTCACCTCTGACTTCCACGGATAACTCCATAACAATTATTATTATTATTATTATTATTATTATTATTATTATTATTATTATTATTATTATTATTATTATTATTATTATTATTATTATACATTCGTTTAGCCCCTTAAGGAGCACGTGGAACTATTAAATAGCACTGGTATTCTTTATCTTCTTGTTCTTCTTATCTTCCCAAAACTTCCTCATCCTTTCACTATGGGCCTGTCGTCTTTCTTGTGTCCATGAGTTTTTGAGTTTCAAGCTTTTCTCAGATGGATTCTTGGGTGCAAATTTATGGGTGTTGATCTTTTGTCTGTATGTACTCCTTGTGGTAGCCATTGGATCAACGTCGACTTCTGCGAGGTCCTTTTGTGTATCTACTATCCAGCGAACTTCGGTTTGTCGGTTTCCATCGATAATAAGAAATATTTTCTTAGTCAGTCGTGAGTCATCCATGCGTGCTAAATGACCATAAAATTTCACACGCCGTTTGCGTGCGACTGAAGTGAATCGCTCGGTTATCTTCCGAGCTTTTTCGCATCCATATACCGTCTTGAAACTTGGGCCCGAATATCTTCCTCAGTATCTGTCGTTCAATTTTCTCAATGTCCTTGATGTTAATGGTGAGTGACATGTCTCAGTTGCGTAGATTGCCTTAGCGAGGACAACAGTGTGGTAGTGTCGGAGTTTGACTTTTGTGGATATTGATTTCTTATTGTAGAAGTTCCAGGTGATTAGGTATGCTTTACGTAGTTTTTCTGCGCGCATTTTGTTGGCTGCTTTTTCATTGCCTGAGTTACCAATAATTTCACACAAGTACGGGAATTGTTTGACTTGTAAAATGTTACCATATTTGGTCGTTAGTGGTGTTATGTGTGTGCACTTGGAGTCCATGTATTGCGTTTTTTTCATAAGAAATGTGGAGACCAGTTTTGATTGCAATCTCGTGAAGCTTCTCGATGGCGTGCCTGGCTTCTTCGGGAGTCCGGGTAATTATTGCTAGATCGTCAGCAAAGGCAAGGCATTTAATGTTAATCCGTTATGATTATTATTATTATTATTATTATTATTATTATTATTATTATTATTATTATTATTATTATTATTATTATTATTTCTGGGTTTGTGAGGAACGCAGAGTTGGTGAAAGAAGGTGCTGGCTTGAATGGCTCTAACTACAATATCAAGAATTGAATTAAAATTGTAAAAGGTTATATTTCTTTTAAAACTTCAAACTTAACAATTTTTTACTGAATAAACATAACAATGAAACATCAGGTACAATGACAATTTCAAAATTTGGAAAATTCAAGATTTAGACCTTAACAATTCAATATCCAGAAGACAGAATACCTGGAATGTGGCCCCCAAACCAGAGGTACCATAAGTATCAGTGAAGAAGACCTGCAGAAGACCATGCAATTTAAGTACTTAGGATCCGTCGTCACCTCAAACTGTGACACCACTCCTGATACTCGGATGAGGGTAAATGCAGCTTGGCTCAAGTGGAGACAGGTCACTGGAGTCCTCTGTGATAAAAAGATGCCTCAATATCTAAAGGCAAAAGTTTATAAGAGTGTGGTACGGCCAGCAGCGATCTATGGGACTGAATGTCGCCCCATGACGAAACAACAGGAGCAAATGTTGACAACCATGGAGATGAAGATGCTTCGATGGTCCATGGGGCTGACCCGATGTGACCACATAAGGAACACGGACGTCCGGCAAAGGTTTGGTGTCGCGCCCATCATAGACAAAGTGAGGGAAGCCCGTCTCCGCTGGTACGGCCACGTCATGAGAAAACAGGACGACTCAGTTGCCAAAACAGCGCTCCACATCAACCCAGAGGGAACAAGACCACGAGGAAGACCGGCAAAGAGATGGACTGACAACATCAGGGCAGACATGCACAGTGTTGGCTTAACACCAGAAGATGTCAACGACAGACAGAAATGGAGGAGATGTAGCAAAGCAGCAGACCCTGCAAGTCGGGATTAATGCTAAGAAAGAGAGAATTCTGGGATACAAGCCCCTAAGATACAAATTTACAAATTAAAGGTGGTATTGTTTAGTTCAGGGCAGAAATCCCTTAATCCAAGAGCACTTGCTCCCAAAATACAATATCTAGCCTTCCAGAGGCACACTTTACTTTTACAAAACTTTGAAAAGAGTTTACAGGCTCTCAGTTCCTTCCAGCCTACTCAAGGCAACATCAAAACTTACAATCTCTGGCCTCTCAAGGTACCACTTACAAATAGAAAATAATTTTATACAGAGGTATCTAGTACCCAACCTACAGAGCCTTTGCGAAAAAGAACAGGTTAAATTAACGGCCCGAACACAAACTTAATGGAGGCGTACACTGCACTCCCAGATAATGAAAAATTAAAACCTACAGGGCTCTCGGCCGATGAAACAGGGGCCAATCCCAAGCTACTTGAGGTGACTCGCATGGAAATAACGGTAATATATTACAGAAAAGAAAGGTTGCTAAATAGCTGACACCTCAAATCAAGATGAAGGGGAGCTCGAGAGGGTAACTCACTCTCTATCCCCGATTTACAATTAAAGATTTTATGAAATTTTTACATTATCCGAAAGAAAGTTTACATTTTAGAAAAGTATGGTTACATAATTAATGATTCGGAACTTCCCCTCGAATAAAACTGCGGAGGTAGCAAGAATGAATGAAGTTATGTGTCCATTACCTTATAGATGTTCTGCTGAGAGAAGAAAGAGGCGGTCCCGCTTCCTGCCTAATACACACACACACACACACACACACACACACACACTTATCAAGAGGGTGATCAATTGACAAGGAAACGTGAAAAGCCGCAATTTATAAACCGTCAGGGAAGGTTCGAGATCATTCAAGACTAATCAGGACATACCCTCTTAATTTTATTGGCAGATTCAAAGTGAACAAGAAATGCAGGATTGGTTGAAAATTAATTACCAAAATTATGATTGGTCCGATTCAAAACTGGCGGAAAGGAAAGGAAAGGAAAGGAAAGGAAAGGAAAGGAAAGGAAAGGAAAGGAAAGGAAAGGAAAGGAAAGGAAAGGAAAGGAAAGGAAAGGAAAGGAAAGGAAAGGAAAGGAAGTGTTGCCAATCCAAAAACAAATTAACATAGATTCAGTTATGGACAACCTAGAAATACAAAACTTCTTTAAATGTAACCATACTTTCACCTTGCACCAGAGTGCATGATCATAGTTTTAGTAGTGTCATCTGTAGAAAAATGTTCAAACTTCTTGATGTATAGCAAACAAAACAAGGATAATATCAGTCAGTTTAGGAAACTGCACAATAAAATTACTTAGTATTTCAGTGGTAACATCTTCTGATTTAAGTCCCAAGTTCGTGTAGTATCAACTTCACCTTTTGACCGATAAGGAGTTTATTAAGGCGCTTATTTTGAATGCGCGGTGTTGAGGTGTACCTCCCGGTACAATTATTATTACTTTTCTCCATATTGCGATAGGGGTCTTCGTTTCTTCTTTTCATTGAAATATCTGTATTCTTTTGGGGTCGCAAATTTTTCCTAAGTATTTTCCTTTCTTTCTCTTCCAGTTCTTTCGATTCACCTCCTTCGTTCAACGTTAATCATTCTGATCTATGTAATACGTCTGGTTTATTTACAGTTGTGTAGCGCCTGATTTTTGCCTGGAACGATATCGATCGTTTGTTGTAACAGTGTTGAGTGACTTAAAAACCATGTCCATTTTCTTCAATCTTTCTTTGTAGGTTTGTTGTGTCCATTTGACTGGATCCATTCTCCCAGGTATTTAAATTTATCAACTCTTTGAATGTGTCCATCTTGTGTTCTTAGGTACTTTTCTCCGTAGTGTCTATGTTCAATATATTTAGATTTTTCATATGATATTTGAAGACCAGTTTTAATGGCTATGTCAAGTTGAGTTTATTATTATTATTATTATTATTATTATTATTATTATTATTATTATTATTATTATTATTATTATTATTATTATTATTATTATTATTATTTCGTTATGGCCAACTAAAGAGCGCGTTTGGGCTTGGTCTGATTCCTCCTCTCCCTCCCCACGTTCTCCCAAAATCTCATCATGAATTCCCTGTGTTATTTTTCCGTTCTTCTGTCCACTGTTTTCCAGTAGTCTTTTTATCTTCCTCCACCAATTTGTGATTTTCAACCAGAGGCTTAATGATTTTTATGGTTACTTCTGTAGAGTTTATTCCTTGTAAATCCTGCTTTTTCTTCATTTCTTCCAACCACTCGATCTTGACCTTCTTTGAACTGATTAGCGTAAATAGTTGTTTTTTTTTTTTTTTTTACTAAATCTATCATTCTCCATTCTACAGATGTGACCATAGAATTTTAAGCGCCTCCTACGTACGGCATCAGTAAAGTTATCTGTTGCTATGTACAGGTCTGTAGTTTTCTTTTAATTTTTCATTCTTGCTTTCCAGTTTCATCCATTTTAGAGCGGCCTCCTCTAGATGAAGTTTCGGAGGCATAATGTTTCCGGCAAAACACCTGCCCTGTAATGATGATGTTTCGTATTATTATTATTATTATTTTGCTAGGGGCTTTACGTCGCACCGACACAGATAGGTCTTATGGCGACGATGGGACAGGAAAGGCCTAGGAGTTGGAAGGAAGCGGCCGTGGCCTTAATTAAGGTACAGCCCCAGCATTTGCCTGGTGTGAAAATGGGAAACCACGGAAAACCATTTTCAGGGCTGCCGATAGTGGGATTCGAACCTACTATCTCCCGGATGCAAGCTCACAGCCGCGCGCCTCTACGCGCACGGCCAACTCGCCCGGTATTAGTAGTAGTAGTAGTAGTAGTAGTAGTATTTTCACACTGTTATGCTCAACTGAGGAGCGCGATTAAACTTATTTAGCAGATGATTTTGTCTTCTTCTCTTCCCTAAATCTCTTCATCCTCTCACTGAAATACTTCTTACCGAGCTCGATACCTGCAGTCGCTCAAGTGCGGCCAGTATCCAGTATTCGGGAGATAGTAGGTTCGAACTCCACTATCGGCAGCCCTGAAGATGGTTTTCCGTGGTTTCCCATTTTCACACCAGGCGAATGCTGGGGCTGTACCTTAATTAAGGCCACGGCCGCTTCCTTCCCACTCCTAGCCCTTTCCTGTCCCATCGTCGCCATAAGACCTATCTGTGTCGGTGCGACGTAAAGCAACTAGCAAAAAAAAATGAAATACATTTTACCTTACGTTCTTCTGGCTAGGTTGTATTAGTTCTAGCTTTTGGCTCCGCGAAAGAATGATTATGCCTCTGCGGATCCGTGGTAGAGTGTCGGCCTCCGGATCCCAAGATAGTGGGTTCAAACCCGGCAGAGGTAGTCGGATTTTTGAAGGGCGGAAAAAAAAGTCCATTCAATTACTCCATGTCGTACGATGTCCGCATGTAAAAGATCTCTGGTGATACATTTGGTATTTACCCGACAAAATTCATTAAATCTCAGTCATAGACGCCTAAGAGAGATCCGGTTTACTCTGTCTGCCATCTAGTAGGTCTAGAGTAAAACGGAACGTCGAAATTGACGAGCAGACAGCCAGATGGCGTCAAATCGAAATGTCTGCACACGGTAGCTGAGGCCATACGATTATTATTATTATTATTATTATTATTATTATTATTATTATTATTATTATTATTATTATTATTATTATTATTATTATTGAAAATGAAATGGCGTATGGCGTTTAGTGCCGGAAGTGCCCAAGGCCAAGTCCGGCTCGCCAGGTGCAGGTCTTTTGATTCGACACCCGTAGGGACCTGCGCCTCGTGATGAGAATGAAATGATGAAGACGACAAGACATCCAGCCCTCGTGCCAGCGGAATTAACCAATGATGGTTAAAATCGCCGACTCTGCTGGGAATCGAACCCGGGACCCCCGTGGCCAAAGGCCAGCACGCTAACCATTTAGCCATGGAGCCGGACATTATTATTATTATTATTATTATTATTATTATTATTATTATTATTATTATTATTATTATTATTATTATTATAGTTCAGTTACAAGGAGTGAAGATTGAATTAGGTTGAGTTTTGTCTTAAGCTAAGTATGTGGTGCCTTTTTGTTACATACTAAGGTTATAATTGGAAGAAATGACACTAAGGTTTGACGGTACATAATTTAAATCAATAATTCGAGGTTTTCTACTTGTCATTTGTTGATACTACGGTTTTTTTTACACCTCTCTGTACTTCTGTGCTTCGTTTCGTTCATAATATCGCTGCATTCGTGAATTAAATACCGTAGCATTCCATAGCTCCATTTCACCATTGTGTGTGAATAGCACACTTTTTACGAAGCAGATTGAAAATAACTTTATTAAAACTTTTGATTCAAATTGTTCGATGAACTCAACAGTTTGTACGAAGTGACTGATTGAGAATGGTGGTATTAAAATGTACACTCAATCGCACAAACGTTGGCCGGCAAAGAGATATTTAATTGTATACACTGACTGACAGAGCAAATGCAACACCAAGAAGGAGTGGTCAGAACTTTATGCCAATTGCAGGGTAGACTGACGTCACTGAGGTATGCTCATGATGTGAAATGCGCCGCTGTGCTGCGCACGTAGCGAACGATAAATGGGACACGGCGTTGGCGAATGACCCACTTCGTACCGTGATTTCTCAGTCGACAGTCATTGTAGAACGTGTTGTCGTGTGCCACAGGACACGTGTATAGCTAAGAATGCCAGGCCGCCGTCAACGGAGGCATTTCCAGCAGACAGACGACTTTACGAGGGGTATGGTGATCGGGCTGAGAAGGGCAGGTTGGTCGCTTCGTCAAATCGCAGCCGATACCCATAGGGATGTGTCCACGGTGCAGCGCCTGTAGCGAAGATGGTTGGCGCAGGGACATGTGGCACGTGCGAGGGGTCCAGGCGCAGCCCGAGTGACGTCAGCACGCGAGGATCGGCGCATCCGCCGCCAAGCGGTGGCAGCCCCGCACGCCACGTCAACCGCCATTCTTCAGCATGTGCAAGACACCCTGGCTGTTCCAATATCGACCAGAACAATTTCCCGTCGATTGGTTGAAGGAGGCCTGCACTCCCGGCGTCCGCTCAGAAGACTACCATTGACTCCACAGCATAGACGTGCACGCCTGGCATGGTGCCGGGCTAGAGCGACTTGGATGAAGGAATGGCGGAACGTCGTGTTCTCCGATGAGTCACGCTTCTGTTCTGTCAGTGATAGTCACCGCAGACGAGTGTGGCGTCGGCGTGGAGAAAGGTCAAATCCGGCAGTAACTGTGGAGCGCCCTACCGCTAGACAACGCGGCATCATGGTTTGGGGCGCTATTGCGTTTGATTCCACGTCACCTCTAGTGCGTATTCAAGGCACGTTAAATGCCCACCGCTACGTGCAGCATGTGCTGCGGCCGGTAGCACTCCCGTACCTTCAGGGGCTGCCCAATGCTCTGTTTCAGCAGGATAATGCCCGCCCACACACTGCTCGCATCTCCCAACAGGCTCTACGAGGTGTACAGATGCTTTCGTGGCCAGCGTACTCTCCGGATCTCTCACCAATCGAACACGTGTGGGATCTCATTGGACGCCGTTTGCAAACTCTGCCCCAGCCTCGTACGGACGACCAACTGTGGCAAATGGTTGACAGAGAATGGAGAACCATCCCTCAGGACACCATCCGCACTCATATTGACTCTGTACCTCGACGTGTTTCTGCGTGCATCGCCGCTCGCGGTGGTCCTACATCCTACTGAGTCGATGTCGTGCGCATTGTGTAACCTGCATATCGGTTTGAAATAAACATCAATTATTCATCCGTGCCGTCTCTGTTTTTTCCCCAACTTTCATCCCTTTCGAACCACTCCTCCTTGGTGTTGCATTGTCACTGTCAGTCAGTGTACATTCTCGAAAGGCGAGGATAATCGTAAACTCTGAATAACCGGTGGCCGAAGAAATTATACTTGGAATCTTACCACCTGCGCAATATGTTCTTCCTTATTCAAACAAAAGAATTTTGAAAGAAAGTCATCTTCTGCGACGGCCAGTTTTTGTGGCGTTGAGCGTACCTACAGGTACGAAACAACCGGATAGCAGGTTTAGACGAGAGAGATGCTGCAGGATCTAGCCCCGACTCTGCGTAAGAATCCCCAATGACCGGGTGAGTTGGCCGTGCGGTTAGGGGCGCGCAGCTGTGAGCTTGCAACCGGGAGATAGTGAGTTCGAACCCCATTGTAGGCAGCCCTGAAGATGGTTTTCCGTGGTTTCCCATTTTCTCACTAGCAAAATGCTGGGGCTGTGCCTCAATTAGTAAGGCCACGGCCTCTCCCTTTCCAATCCTAGTTCCTATCCCATCGTCGCCATAAGACCTATAGCTGTGTCGGTACGACGTAAAGCAAGGTGTAAATAAAAAATATAAAAAATCTCCATTTCCTGCAAGGAAATATGTTTAAGGGGAGACATGACTGAAATTTTGAATTTCTACAGTTAACCACACTATCAAATTTAAAACACAAGCACATATAAATAAGATATAGTCTCACAAAATTTGGAGTTGATTAGCTAATTGTTGCAAATTTATCGATAAATAATTTTTGTATGTTTCATGGAAAATGTTCCTTGCTGCACGTTTTTCACTTCGAAAATGAAAATCCACAGCCTATTTCCAGTCATTTGACCGAGTCAGGAATGGAATGAAGCCTCCATCTAGCGGCGAGGATAGGAATTGTGCCGGCTGCCGAAGGCTGTCGCACACATCTGGGGCAATAATTAGTGAATGACAGGTAAAATGAAATTATATTAGATATAGTGTTGCTGGAATGGAATATGACAGGGAAAATCGGAGTACCCGGGAAAAAACCTGTCCCGCCTCCGCTTTGTCCAGCACAAATCTCACATGGAGTCAAGGGGATGTGAACCACGGAACCAAGCGGTGAGAGGCCGGCGTACTGCCGTCTGAGCCACGGAGGCTCCAGTTTTCATTTTATGGGCTATAATTAGGCAGAGTTGTCAAACTACTGATATATTTAAGAACAACTCCGGTTTTTGCAGTCAGGAATAAACTATTGGGGACATTTTTTCAATTTTCCATCATTCATTCAATAGGCAAAAATTTAGCATCGCGCTATTTCAGGAGTAAAAATGCACTGCCTGACCAAAAACGTAAGCACCCAGAAGGAGTGGTTGAAAGTGAATGAAACTACATATGCTGAAAGATCATGTGCGTTTATGAACTGATTACAATATGGGATGAAAGAGACAAGGCCGTTGGCAGTTACAGGTGGAATTTTGGCGCCAGGTCAGTAAGGGAGTCGCACCCCCCCCCCCCCATCCCTGGCCCCACTGTATGCCCGTATGCGGTTCGAAGTGGTATCAAATTGCCTTAGGATCCTCTCCTGAGGAAAGTTCGTCCACATTTGTTGCAGCTGACCCTTCAGAACCCGCAGGGTGGTACTGGGGCTGAGTACCCTTCCAATGTCGTCCCACAAGTGTTCAATGATGGAGAGGTCCGGAGATCTTGCTGGCCACGGGAGGACCTGAACATGTTCTAGGCAGTCCATAGACACACATGCTTTGTGCGAACGTGCATTATCTTGTTGGAACACTGTCCCAGGGTGCTATACCATAAGGGGTAGGACGTGCGGACGCAGAATGTCTGCGACGTATCGCTGTTGCGTCAAAGTCCCGCGAGGTACTATTAGAGGTGACGTGAACGCATATTCTATGGTTCCCCACACCATGATGCCAGGGATTACGCCTGTGTGTCTTTCCACAATATGGGCAGGATCTGCCCTCTGCCCTCGACATGATGGTCAGCGGAGGTTATGGAGAAGCGGGACTCATCACTGAACATGCTGCGACGCCAGTCGTCACATGTCCATGCCTCCTGGTGTCAATTGCAACCCGGCGAATGTGGGTCGTCGAGACACTGTGCGGGAACTCACAGGATGTTGTCGAGTCTCCAGTACATGTTCACGGATGTCGGGTAGCCAAGGTATGGGATCCCGCAATGCTTAGCGCACCATACGACGGTCCTCTCTCGGAGTGGTGTTTCTTGGTCGACCCGAACGTGCACGACGTGATTGGGTGCCCTCACGTATCCACCGAGTCCAACATCGGGCCACTGTGACATCTGAATGGCCTGTATGCTTGGCAATTGCACGATACGACCAACCAGCCTCATGCAGTTCCACAATGCGTCCTCTGTCAAATTCTGCCAATTAGTAGATAGGCTGTCTAACGCGTCTGCGAGACATCGCGGGTGCTTCGTACTGTACGTAGTCCTCTCTGCACATCTTGCATAACTGTCTAACTCGCAGCAGTTGACTGGTAACAACCTATCGACAACAGGCCGGTGTCATCACGAATGCACTATGGGGGGCGTTCTACATATTACACGTCAATGGCATGTATGTATACCGAAATGGGATAATATTGAACCACTCCTTCTGGGTGCTTAATTTTTTTTTGTCATGCAATGTATGAAGGTAATATCCAAGTGATGGTAAAATGCAGAACTACGTTTAATTCCTGTACATATTCAAACATTTTTACAGTCTAGCTAAGGCAAGCGAAGAGATCAGACGTGTTATGTGGAGTGTGCCGGGCGAGTGGAGTAGGAGTGAGGGGCGGACAGGGCGAACCGAGTGTCTCAAGGTGGAATGGGATTATATTAGTAGACGAATAAGTTTGAGTGGTGTTTTTAAAAGTAGGAAAGTTCACAATATGAAGATAAAGTTGGAATTCAAGAGGACAAATTGGAGCGAATATTCGTTAATAGGAAGGGGAGTTAGGGATTGGAATAACTTACCAAGGGAGATGTTCAATAATTTTCCAATTTCTTTGCGATCATTTAAGAAAAAGCTAGGAAAACAACAGATAGGAAATCTACCACCTGGGTGACAGATTAGGATTGATTGATTGATTGATTGATTGATTGATTGATTGATTGATTGATTGATTGATTGATTGATTGATTGATTGATTGATTGATTGATTGATTGATTGATTTAAATGAAGTGTATACCTATGGACCTGAAATACTGTATAAAATTATCAATATAAAGGAAATAATTTTCGCTTCCACTAAATAATGGATATAATTTTGTTTTCTGTGATACAGACGAGGTTCGTGGCGCCCTATTGGCCACATGCGACCGTCCAGTCCACTGCTAGATTCAGTGAGAGACCAGTTCGAGGACTACGACCAACTGGCTAAAGACTTCACCCGAGTGTTCCTTAACAATGAGGCCAATTCCACGGCCAACGCCAACCTGTTCGACGTGGTCTTCATGGTGGGGCAGAGCAAGCAGAAGGTGAAGTTCATCGGCGTCAGGGCCATCCTAGGCGTCAGAAGTCGGTATGTAGTTCACTTTTGTGTATAAGGTAGGAGGCCCATATTTCGTCCCCTTAGCAAATTTGTACTTGTAGAAATTCAGAAATATTATGGACAAGGCTAGAAATTGGTATATATATTACTGAATATGTTCTCCACTTACGGGCAAGTTACAATGAAACTGTTATAACGTAAGGTAGTCAATATTTCATATAAACACTAAAAAAACTAAACTACTAAAAATGTGTTCGTAATTTCGTCCCCCACCAAATTGATGTAAAGTACAATTAATTTTAATATATTTTTCCTTTTTAATCTTAACAAACACTCTCCCTATAATGATTTACTTGAAGGCCATTTTAGAAAAATGTTTCCTTGGTATTCTTTTTAACATGTTATTTCGGCGATACTCGTGGGATGTTAAACGCTTTACTTCCGCGTTTGTAACCCATTATCTTGTCCCTCACTTCCTTAATAGCCTTTTTTGTAGCCTTCGTATCCCACTGCTTGCGTATTCCCATCTAAAATAACATTAAAATTCATAAATAACAAATTAAATGAAGAGGCGAAATTACGAACATTCCCTGGTGTATTATAATGGCTGCTACATTAACTCACACAAACCACCGCAGTGTAGCCACTACACGCCAGGAACTACACCACACGACTGAAATGCAGTCCAGTATTTCATACACATATCATTGCTCACTCTAGGAATAACAGGCTCTTAATTTGAATGTTGCACTGACTCAGCTCAGCATGAAAAATGAATCCTCCTTGTACACGGAAACTAAACGTGGTGCACACAACCAACTCTCACAACAAGACAAGTGGATGAGGCTACGCGAGCGCGCGCGGCGAAATATTAGGTACCAACCGTGCAAACTGAAAATCCCCAGGGGGACGAAATTAGGTGCGCGGACGGAATTTAGCCCCCGTACCTTATTGTTTAATTTGCTATTTAAATCTCTTTGTTGTAGAAATCCTCCTTCTAGGTTATATTTTTAATAGAATTCAATTCTTTTTTTTTTTCAGAAACACGTCGTCGTGAAACCAAAAACGTAATATCCCCATTAGAATGTAAATAAAGCTGATTTCTGTATTTGTTTTATAAATTCATTCACGTGACAGCTGTATGATGAAGAGACAGAGAAAGAGAAATAAAATGCACCGAATTACGGGAGAAAGTCAACATCTATGTTCCTCCTAGATACATGACACACCGGACGAGTTGGCCGTGCGGTCAAGGGCACGCGGCTGTGAGTTTGCATGCGGGGAGATAGTGGGTTCGAATCCCACTGTCGGAAGCCCTGAAGATGGCTTTCCGTGCTTTCCCATTTTCACACCAGGCAAATGCTGGGGATGTACCTTAATTAAGTATAATACAAGACGAGTTGGAGAGGCTTATGTTCCAAGCAGACCTCGCCAACAGCTGGAAACTATATATGATGATGATGATGAGACAGAGAAAGAGAAATAAAATGTAGTATTACCGAAGTTAAAACATACCAGTACGATACTGGCACGTTCACCACTCAGAGTATTTTTAACAATTTCCTTTACGTCACACCGACACAGATAGATCTTATGGTGACGATGGAATGGGAAAGGCCTAGGAGTGGGTAGGAAGCGGCCGTGGCCTTAATTGAGGTACAGCCCCAGCATTTGCCTGGTGTGAAAATGGGAAACCACGGAAAACCATCTTCAGGGTTGCCGACAGTAGGGTTCGAACCCACTATCTCCCAAATACTGGATACTGGCCGCACTTAAGCGACTGCAGCTATCGAGCTCGGTGTTCACAGTATTACAACCGTACTCGACTTCTGGGGTGATGCCAAGGATCAAAACTTGTTCCATGTCTGTTCGATTGCAAAAGATTGAATGTCGTGTATCTTTTGCTAGTTGCTTTACATCGCACTGACACAGATAGGTCTTATGGCGACGATGGGATAGGAAAGGCCTAGGAGTAGGAAGGAAGCGGCCATGGCCTTAATTAAGGTACATCCCCAGCATTTGCCTGGTGTGAAAATGGGAAAGCACGGAAAACCATCTTCAGGGCTACCGACAGTGGGATTCGAAGCCACTATCTCCCCGCATGCAAACTCACAGCCGCGTGCCCTTGACCGCACGGCCAACTCGTCCGGTGTGTCATGTATCTAGGAGGAACATAGATGTTGACTTTCTCCCTAATTCGGTGCATTTTATTTCTCTTTCTCTGTCTCTTCATCATCATCATATATAGTTCCCAGCTGTTGGCGAGGTCTGCTTGGAACATAAGCCTCTCCAACTCGTCTTGTCTTCCCACCACTTTTCTCTCATCACTCTTGCCTAGTCCTCTCCTCTTCTCTGGACACACTTTTCCACTCCTTTCATCCAGCTGTTTCTTGGTCGTTTTCCTGTTATCTCCATTTCGCGCATCCTCCTGGTGCATCTTCTATTCTGTTCTGTACTATGCGCGAACCTTTTCTTGAGCCCGATTTTTACGGGCTGAGGAGTAAGGAGGGAGCGCTGCCGGTTCCCGTTATACTGCCAACTGGATGGAAATGAAATCTGAATTGAATCGATAATATGATCGATCGATATGAATTTTCTAAATATTACGCCAACAACTGTGTCACACATACATTATTTAACATTATAAAACATTTTCTCGATGCGAATCTTGTTCCTAGCATGAATTATATAGTTTGGCTTTGCTGTGTAAACAACAACAGTACTAGTTCGTAAAGTGTACGCCAGATGTCGCACAGCGATCCATAAGCGATTCATAGTTTGTGTTTCAATGGTTGCCAATATGGATGTCGAAGATAAGCGAGGTCTACCGATTCAGCACTAGGGAGCTCAGGGCTCAAGGAAAGATTCGCGTATAGTAGTGGCTCTTCTTTTAGTATATCTCTAACCTTCTCATTTCTCATCTTATCAATTCTGGTCACTCCTATCCTGCTCCTTAGAAATTTAATTTCACTTGCCTGTATTCTAGTTGCAGCTCTCTGCCTCATTACCCAGGTTTCTGCTGCATACGTCAGAATAGGTACATACAGTAGTACGTCCTGTTTATCACTCTTTTGCATCTCTGAGGGACATCCTTGCTCCAAACCAGGATTCTGACACTTTTAAGAAACGCTTTTCTTGTCTTCCACGCTCGATTATTTCCTTTTCATTTCTTCCTCTTCCACTTTGTGATACCATACTTTCCAGGTAAGTTACTTGAAAATCTCTACCTTCCTAAGCTGTTCCAAACCAAACCAAACCTCATGGCACTACAGCCCTTGAAGGGCCTTGGCCTACCAAGCGACCGCTGCTCAGCTCGAAGACCTGCAGATTACGAGGTGTCGTGTGGTCAGCACGACGAATCCTCTCGGCCGTTATTCTTGGCATTCTAGACCGGGGCCGCTATCTCACCGTCAGATAGCTCCTCAATTCTAATCACGTAGGCTGAGTGGACCTCGAACCAGCCCTCAGGTCCAGGTAAAAATCCCTGACCTGGCCGGGAATCGAACCCGGGGCTTCCGGGTAAGAGGCAGGCACTACGGGGCCGGCTCCTAAGCTGTTCGCCTCCAAGCATTATCCCGCTCGTAGGTCCCCCCCCCCTCCTTTTCTTTCTAGCTGTGATTATTATCTCCCCTTTTTTGGCATTAAATGTCATTCCATATTGTTCCACCTCATCTTCCCATGCATCTAACTGTTCTTGGCCTCTCCTTCCAAGTCAGAAAACAATGTGTGCGTGCCAAAATGCATAGACATTTGTAAGGGAATTTATTAGAAAAAATAACTATTTCCCAATGGAGAAAATACAAAATTCAACACGAGTTTTATTTATCATTTTTTTAAATATTTGTCTTATAGAGCGATGGTAGATGAAACTGTCTAGCGTGTATTTTGTCACTACAATGGTGGGACTACAATAGTTCTGTCTTTTAAATGTGGTTTGATGTCAGCTGCACTCTAATGAGATGCCCCTCAATTACTGACTTTCGAAGGTTGAAGGGAAATGTTCTTCTTTTATCTCCGTGTCTAACCCGTTTCACTTTGATTAAGAATTTGTCTATAGTTACTGAACGAGGTTGGATTATTGCTGTCGCACACAAAGGTGATGAGATCATTAAAAATCTAACATTTCCTACAGAGTAAAACTTCAATCATACGGTTTGTGAATGCAGAGACAGATTTGTTTGCTTTATAGCCTATAAACAAAATTGTAAGCCTGTCGGTAGAATTTCGTCTTATTACAAAGAATGAAACACTCACTTGAGAGCAAGGATGTAAAGCACATCGTTACGTACAGAATGAAAGCTATTTGGAAGATTCCCTGCCGCGTCAGCTGGAGTGCAATCATTGCCGATTTTTTACTCCTGCCCATATATTGATCCATTGCGTAATGTGTTTCTTTACTTGGATTTCACTGCTGGTAATAAAAAACTAATGTATAAGTAGGGTATCATTAAAACAATTCCTTGAACTGTAATTATACTACCATGGAGTTCTGTACACGTTGTAAAACTCTATGTATTTAATCACAGGAAATATCTCGGTTCCTGAACCTTGTTGTCTAATGGTGGTGATCTTTGATAATCGTTTTAGGAGTAAGTAAAACTAAATAACCATCCCATGAAACCTATTTTTAATGTTCAGTGTTAATGGACGTAGAATATTCAGTTGAATTATTATTATTATTATTATTATTATTATTATTATTATTATTATTATTATTATTATTATTATTATTATTATTATTATTATTCGCGGTATGGTTAGTCGATTATTTAGCTCCCGTATTTCCACCCAGACGACTGTGATTCGAATCCCGTTGGAACGCAGGGTGTAATTTTTACCTGAAAAATCAAGCGACATCAAAAAGAACACCTAGCCTTACAACCCCGGGTAAAACCGAAAATGCGCCAGTGATTCTAAATATAATCGGGAAAAGCTGAAGAAAGTGTTCCGATTTTAAAAGGTGAGAAACGTCCATTCGGAATGAAAACTCAGCCATAGATTGGCAAAGAGAGATGCCGTTTACTCCGCCATCTGGCGGCCGCTGCTCAACCCGAAGGCCTACAGATTACGAGGGTGTCGTGTGATCGGCACGACGAATCCTCTCAGCCGTTATTCTTGGCTTTCTAGACTGGGGCCGCCACCTCACCGTCAGATAGCTCCTCAGCTGTAATAACGTAGGCTAAGTGGATCTAGAAACAGCCCTCAGATCCAGGAAGAAATCCCTCACCTGGCCGGGAATCGAATCCGGGACATCCGAGTACGTAAGTTTAATGCTGAAGACTATATTTTTCTTGTACAGACGTCACCTTTGCTTCGGCTGAGAAAACAGTAACCGTGAGACAATAGTCTCTCTATATATATATATTTTATTTTTTTTAACTGAGAAAGCTTGACTAACTGTAAGCGTTCGTAGAAGGGAGTTATAATTTCGTGTGGCTATTTCTAGCCGAGTGCAGCCCTTGTACGGCAGACCCTCCGATGAGGGTGGGCGGCATTTACCATGTATAGGTAACCGCATGTTCTGTGTGATGCGTGAGTTGCTGGGATGCTGGAGACAGCACAAATTCCCAGCCCCCGAGCCACTGGAATTAACCAATGAAGGTTAAAATCCCCGACCCGGCCGGGAATCGACCCTCAGAACCGAAGGTCGGGACGCTGACCATTCAGCCAACGAGTCGGACGAGGGGAGTCAAAGGTTAAGACTCTGTGTTTGCAGCCTTGAAAGTTGTGTAAATACCAGTGACAAATTCGCCATTTCATTTCATTAGCAAGGAAGAAAGAAACCATGTGTTTAATTTTAATAAAATTCACTCATGAAAACATTGAATTATTACGCCATCTACAATCTGTGGACGTCATTCATAATCCACTTTTTTTTTTTTAATAGGCTGCCTTCAATCAGCCTACTCTAAATGCATGTTAGATCTCAGCTTTATAACTTTTATTTTCGTTTGGCTATTGTACACTGTGTCCTTTGTTGGCAGCTGGTAAATACGGAAAGTTGATGGTTTTAATCAATCATATTTTTCTCTGAAACTATTAATAGATTATTGTATATGTTTCCATTGAATATGCCAAACAAATATATTAACACTTCTTGATAGACATTAATAGAGTAACGAAACACAAATCTTCTGGGAACCATGTACATTTCAGATGCCTCTCGAATGGAAAGCTCCCCATTTAGAATTTCATTTAAAGCTCTCTCAATGCAGAGAGGGTTGTAATTTTTATAAGAATGGCCTCCATACTCCCGTTGTGATCACGCGGCATGACCAGAATTACCAATGAAATTAACACTTTTTTTTAATGTATTCATGACAGTTAAAACTTCTGTGTATGTATTGTCAGACACCTGCCTAATAAGCCAAGATTTAATACACGAAGGAAAACAGTCGTAGTCGCTGATAAATAACGGTTTGTTTCCCGGCAATACAGACCACACCTTTATTAATGAAAATTAACTCTCACAGCTGTCTTAACCGGAAGAAAGGTTGTAAACGTGAAACACACATATTGACAGGTCCCTCTGTAAGCTTCTTATTGTACTATTTTAAATCATCAGCCAAATGCTGGGGCTGTACCTTAATTAAGGCCACGGCCACTTCCTTCCCACTCCCAGGCCTTTCATATACATATTTAAAATATTAATGTTGCTACTAATTTCTAAATGTCGGTTGAATTTCCCCACGTCCGACCCCTAGGTTGAATGGTCTGCTTTGAGGCCTTCGGTTCAGAGGGTCCCGGGTTCGATTTCCGGCCTAGTCAGGGATTTTAATCGCGTGTGATTAATTCTTCTGGCTCAGGGACTGTGTGTTTGTGTTTGTTCCAACACACTCCTCTGCAGAGCCAGACAACACACAACACTACCAACCACAACAGAAAAACGCAATAGTGATTACATCCCTCCATATAGGGTTGGCGTCAGGAAGGACATCCGGTCGTAAAACAGGACCAAATCCACATGCGCTCCACAGTTCGCACCCGCGACCCCACAGATATGAGGAGGAGAAGAAGAAGAAGAAGAAGAAGAAGAAGAAGAAGAAGAAGAAGAAGAAGAAGAAGAAGAAGAAGAAGAAGAAGAAGAAGAAGAAGAAGAAGAAGAAGAAGAAGAAGAAGTTGGGTTTCCCCAGGTGAACGAAGTAACCACAATTGAAAGTACTCTCATGACAGAATCTATTTGGTCCCCCACTGCAGGTGGGGCACAGAATACAACCACAGCCTCCCCCACCCTCTGAACCTGCCTGTCGTAAGAAGCGACTAGAAGAGGTACCCCAGGGCTCTCAATTTGGGAGTACGAGTTACTAACCACAGGTCATCTAAGTCCAACATTGTGCCAGGCTGCACAATTACACTTTACCTATCTGACTTCCCTTGGCCAACACTCGCTCTCTTCCAATCTCAAGGATATTAGGTTGCGAGGCCTAGAGAGTCTTCATGTTTACATCATTCATGGCCCTCTCCTTCCTTTCACCAATACTCAGTGCTTAATTTCTTAACTTTTAACTGCCGAACACATATCCACACATTTTGCCTCCTTTTCAACCATACGTCCCCCACCACCACCACCACCTTAAAAGTCACAATTTTCGATATTTGAAAACTAATAAAACTCATGATTAGAAATCATTTTTTACATAATACTTTTCTAAAATTCAGATTTTTTAAACATAATTTCTTTTAATCGAAACAATAAAACCACAATATTTAATATAAACAACGGGTGGTATGTAATATTCATCAGTCAGATTTTGTCGTAACTCAGTACACGAGTAGGGTACTATTTAAAATCTCTGGTGTGGTCTATGTTCCAGTAACTTTTTATTGAACAATCCCCGTAAAAATAAAAAATAAAACAAAGTCATCTCCGTACAGGCCATGAAGGCCTTTGGAGGGGTGGAAGGTAAAGGCTTCCACTATCCGTAACATTGGCACTTGATGGGGAAAGTGATTAGCTCTACGCCCGGACGCCTTTGCTCCCAGGAATTAACCTGGTACTCATGTTTGGTGTAGGCTAGGTGAACCTCAGGGCCATGTGCACCTCCGGAAGTGGAAATCCGTTTCTTAAATTTTACGACTTCCTGCTGGGGATTCAAACCCACATCCTTCCGGGCGAACCGAGCACGCCTTTACCGCCTCGACCAAGCAACTCCTCCCCTTAAAAATACTGTGCCAAAAAAAATCCCAGGGAGGTGCCGGAATGCTGTTATTAACTAAGCCCTGCCAATACCTTCATGCTGTGAAGAATAAGATCTCTTTCTTTTACACTTCTAATTAGAGTTAAGGACGGGTAATTGCTTATTTGTACCGCTACCTCCCCCCTCCCCGCCCCTTTTGAAACAATAATCCGCGCCCAACACCACTGACTGAGTCTGAGTCTGTGCCAGGCTCCTCACTTTCCAATATCCTATCAGATCTCCCTTGGTCAACTTGCTCTCTTTCGACTCTGACGATGTTGAGGCTTTTTTCCACGTGGACAGTAATTTAGTGGTAACTTAAATTTAACTGACTTTGAACTGCAACTTTAAGGATAAGTGGTAAGTAAGTAAGTAAGTAAGTAAGTAAGTAAGTAAGTAAGTAAGTAAGTAAGTAAGTAAGTCAGTGGGTGGCAGACGAAGAATACACCCACAGTATCCTCCTGCCTGTCGTAAGAGGTGACTAAAAGAGACGACCAAGAGATGCTGGATTTTGAACCATGACCTTAGCTGTAATTAGTACCATCATTCGATGAACACCATAAGTTGACTTTTCTTGCAATTATTACCACTATGTGAGAAATACCATGGGTCTGTGGGTGGATCACTATGGGTTTACAGTACTCATGTATAGTATCCGCCACTATGACCCAGGTATGGATGGAACACCCCGAGGAGGCTATCCTCGTTGGGGTGTTTCGGCATCTGGTTGTGCACACCACGGGTCTGCGTTTTGAGGTAAGCCACGGGTCTGGGCATTGCCTGTGATCAGTACCCACTATGTGAGGAACACCACGGGTTAGTGTGAATCTCTGTGACTAGTATCACTATGTGAGGAACACGATGGAAAAGTACGGGTCCCTGTGATTAGTACCACTATGCGAGGAAAACCATGGGTTGGCATTGCCTATGAGTGACTCTATTATGTGAAAAACACCGTAGGTCTGCATTATGTGTGCGTAGTACATTACCTGTGAGTAGTACCACAATGTGTGGAATACCGTGTGTCTACGTTATTTATGACTAGTGCCCCTACATGAGAAATACCATGGTTCTACTTTACTAGCGATAAGTACCATTATGAGGGGCTGTTGACCTGGATTTTTGGACCCCTTTATACAACAAGTGTCATCGATTCAGGATTGTGCTTTGGAAGCAGCCCCTTGGTCAGTATATACCGTTGTTTTAAGTTTGCTTGTGGGAAGGTGTTGGTGGTGGTAGTGGTGGTGATGGTGGTGGTGGTGGTGGTGGTTTTAAGAGGAAGTGCAACTCAGCAACCATCCTCTATACAACACTAATCAGAGAGAAAAAACTGAAGGTCGGATCCACTGATTGTTTTAAGTTCATATTCACTGTTCATCGTCGTCATTTTGAATTCTAGTCAGTGGATTGATTTTGGAATTATTTTTAACTTTTAATATTGTACGTTGGAGTGGCAAGAGGGTGAAGATGGTGGTGGTTGTGACCTATGAAAGGATCTGTCCCAGCATTCACCTTAGTGCAGGAGAATGGAAAACCACGGAAAACCATTCTAAGGAGCCCCTCTCCGTCTCCAGAATGCAGAGGTGTAGAGCCGCGGCCACGCCTCCTCTGCTTGGTTGACCGGTCGGAGTGCAGAGCTGTTGGACCATGGACCAGCCGTGACCACGTGTGGACCAAGGCCCACTCTGCATCCTCTGACAGTTGACCCTTATCTATACTGTATCGCATAGTTAGCAAATAAGGATTACTAACTGCTAGAGGAGAAGTAAGTTTTCCGTTATCAAAAAACATACTCCCCTTGGAACTATAATGCCAATTAAGGCTCTTACAGCAACAAATCAAAACATCCAAGTCACAGCAGTAAGAACCTCTAGCAGGTTAGCAATCCTTCTTTGCTCACTAGGCGGAACTGTGTAGATGGTCTGCCACTGCTAGGCAGTGTCTTGGAAAGGCCCGCTAATCCAACTGGGGAACCCAATGGTATGCTCTGGGCAAAACACTGTACATACACACACACACACACACACACACACACACACACACACAGCCTATTAACCCAAAAGGTTCTTATAGCTGTGATTTTTTAAAAATAATCACCACCATAACCACAACTACCTTTGTTCTTTCTTCAAAGGATCAATATTCACCATTTTTTACTTCTGGTTACTATTAAGAAGGGATGTTCTATTAGATTAATTTATCTTGAACCAATAATTACCATTACCACCATTATAAGGCATTTGACCAACTACCCACAGGAAGGGGAACAGAAAAAATGCACCCGAGTGAGTGGTAGCGTGGTTTGGGTTATGAGGCAGCCAGTTTGCATTCAGGAGATACAAGGTTCTACCCCACTATTGGCACTCCTGAAGATGGTTTTCCATGGTTTCCATTTTTTACACCAGTCAAATGTTGGGGCTGTACTTTAATTAAGGCTAAGGCCATTTCCTCCCTACTCCTAGCCCTTTCTTATCCCAACATCACAGAGGGCTAGGAAATACAGATATATGGACTGATTTTTTTTTACGTCGCACCGACACAGATAGGTCTTACGGCGGCAATGGGACAGGAAAGGGCTAGGAGTGGGAAGGAAGCAGCCGTGGCCTTAATTAAGGTACAGCCCCAGCATTTGCCTGGTGTGAAAATGGGAAACCACGAAAAACCATTTTCAGGGCTGCTGACAGTGGGGTTCGAACCTACTGTCTCCCGAATACTGGATACTGGCCACACTTAAGCGACTGCAGTTATCGAGCTCGGTGGGAATGAAAATAAGTGTGGGAGAACAGTAAGGCAGTAGTGATGATGAGAGGTAATACAGAAGGAAGAGGGAATATTGAAGTAAATGGAAGACTTTCAGAGATTGTGAAAAGCTTCAAATATGTGGGGAGTATACTTGCAGACAATGGAAAAATAAACAAGGAAATTGGAAAGAGAATCCAGCAGGCTAATGGGTTTTACCAGTGTGTGAGAGGTACAGTATGGGACGAAGAAGTTCGAAAGAAATGCATGAAAGTTCTGCGCTCCATCTATTGCACACCAATTTTGACATATGCAGCAGGCACATAAATAAATAACAACAACAACACATGATGAAATTAGAATAATACCAGTATAATTGGTCCGTTATTGGACATTATAAAATTTCCAGCTAACTCATACCTGTTGCCAGCGAAACAAAACACCTACCAAGACGCATGGCTAGTTCATACCATGGAGGCCACTACCAACTGATGATCCCAAATTGGCACACTGGGGGGAAATGCTGGCAACAGGAATGAGTTAGCTGGAAAATTTATAGTGTCTAATAACAGACCAATTATATTGGTACTGTATTATAAATTTACTCATTCAGGATAAATAATTCAAGTTCCCTATGGGAATTCATTTCTGTAACATAGAAGCAGAATTCAAACAGCAGAGATGAAGTTCCTTAGAGGAATAATTGGAAAGACACAAGGAGATAAGATCAGAAATGCAGAAATCAAAGAGAGAGCTGGATTCCCTAAACTGCAAGACAAGATATAGACCAGTAAACTGAAACAGTAGTGGACACATGAGAATGGAAGATGTTAAGAGTTTCAAAGTGAGTATTTCCAGATAAAACAATAGGAAAAGACAACAGCGAAGGCCAAAAAAAGAGGTAGATAGATAGGGTGATGGAGAGAGAATAGAGAAAGGAATAAAAGTAGAAGAAATATTGGAGAAAGAAAGGGAGTGGTGGAGGGATAGATAGCTGTGGAGGTCCTTGATTTGTAACCTGACCCAGAAAACTGGAAATGGGAGGAGATGATGATGATGATGATGACGACGACAATGACGACTGCAGAGTAAAACGCGGTTCACTTGATACAAGATTTTCTCAAGCTCTTAGTTACAGGAAGAAAGTGCACAGTGAGAAGATGTCGCTACTGACCTAGTACAATATACATAGACTAACACTAGCTGCGATGGTTACAATGGTGTCGGGAATTTGATGATGCTAATTTCGGATAGACCCCAGCCCAAAAACATATCCACATTAAAATACTTTTCCACATTTAAAGCGTTTAATTGTTTTTATTATTACCCTAAAATTACCCAAAACTAAGCTTACTCTATAATTGCCCCATGTGAACAAAATTACCCTAGATTAGGATAATTACCATAAAAGTGATAACATTGATGCCAGCCTCATATCAGGAGATTTACCAACATATAAAGGAACTGCTGTGAGACATTTCCGACATCTTGGCATCTTAAAAATAATCCAAGTAGTAGTTAGTGCAACTTTTTTTTTTTTTTTTTTTTTAATCATTTTGGCCTTCTATGGACCATGCTTAGCTTATGCTTCTGCTTCTTGGCTTCCTGTCTCTTCTGCTCCCAAAACCTCTTCATATTTTTACTTCTAGCCTCCCTCTGTCTGTCTGTCAAAGTTTGCTGTTGCCTCTCTGGTTTCTAAAATTCCCTGTGTCTGTCACCTATTTTCCAGAATTTGTTTCTGTCCAATGTGCTTTTGGTGTTTAGATCTAGTTCAGTTAGTTCTTTGATGACTTCTTTCATCCAGGTTGTGGTGCTCTTGCATTTCCTAGTGTACTCCCATATCCTCTTAGCCAATCTGTCGTTACTCATCCGATGAATGTGTCCAGCAAACTTCAGTCGTCTCTTTCTCATTTCATCAGTCAGTTCATTATTCTGTTTGTACAGTTCTTCGTTCCTCCTTTTCTTCCAGATGTCATCCGTCTTCCTAGGACCTAATATCTTAGGTAAAATTTTCCTTTCTATCTTCCTCATCTCCTCACCTTCTGTTTTTCTGTTATGGGTTAGACATTCCACTGCATACAGTGCATCTGGCCTTATTATTGTATTATAGTGTCTTAATTTTGTCCTTATAGACAACGATTTTTTGTTGTATACATTTTATGTAAGTTTGTAAACTAATTCCATTTTCCTGATCCTACACTTATTCGCTTCATTACCTAGACCATTGAACTGTATCCATTCCACTCACCAAGTTACTTGAATTTGGATACTTTTATTATTATTATTATTATTATTATTATTATTATTATTATTATTATTATTATTATTATTATTATTATTATTTTCGTTTCAGCCATGTGTGGGCTGCGATTACACAACTTCCATTGCTTTCTCAAGTTCTTTCTCCTTCCTCTTTCGCCAGTATTCCTTCATCCGTTGGCTTGCTCGTGCTCGTTCTTCTGCCGAGAATACTCTATTCTTCCTCGTTTTCTCATCAGCTAGGTCCTTGACCTCCGCAACTCTCTGCCTGAAGATTTTTCTGTTTGTCATATCTTCTGCCGTGATCCCATATTTTTCTAAATCTCGGTGGACTTCTTTTACCCATGGGACTTGTGTCTTCCTGTTCTCCTGGAAGGTGAGGATCCTGTTGGCGAGTCTCTCCGATCCCATCCTTTTAATATGTCCGTAGAACGTCAATCTTCTCGTTTTCATTATGGTGGTGGTGTTTTCAAATTGTTGGTATAGTTCTCGGTTTGGTCTCATGCGAAACGTAAACTTGTCTGATGATGTAGGTGTCCTGACATAATCTAAATGCAGTTTCCATCTTTCTTGCACGTTCTTGGATTGCTGCTTTTTCATTCATGTTTGGAGTCAAAATCTCTCCCAGGTACTTGAATTTTGTAGCTCTTTTGATGTCACCGTACTTCGTCCTCATTGTCCAGGTTGTGTCAGTGGTATTTATGTTCATGTACTCCATCTTCTCAAAAGATATTTGCAATCCTGTTTTGTCTGCTGTTTCTTTGAGGACCTCAATCTGCTTAATTGCAATTTGCAAATTCTCTGCAAAAAATACTATACCATCTGCAAATGCGAGGCATTCAAATTTAAGCCCAGTTCTCTTGTAACCTAATCTAATTCCATTTGGAAAGTTGAATTTACTCATTTCTTTTCGCCATTCCCTGATAACTTTCTCCAAAACACAGTTGAACAAAATTGGAGAGAGGCCATCTCCTTATCTCAAACCTGTTTTTATTTCAAAGGGCTCTGACAGTTCTCCTAAAAAATTTACCTGCGATCGTGTGTTTTTTAGTGTTTGATGAATCAAGGTTGTTGTCTTATTATCTATTCCAAATTCCTTAAGCACTTCCATTAGTGTGTCCCGGTCTATGGAGTCGTACGCTTTTTTGAAATCCACGAATGTCATTATCACTTTCTTATCTGCTGCTAATGTCTTAGTTTTGATTAAGGTCTTAATGGTAAAAACCAGTTCCGCACATGACCGTCCCTTTCGAAATCCAGTTGATATTCTCCTAATTGTTTATTATTATTATTATTATTATTATTATTATTATTATTATTATTATTATTATTATTATTATTATTATTATTATTATTCATGGTAATAAATTAAATGACTCTCTTTACAACAAAGGCCTTTATTCTTTTATTTGCTAAAAATTTATGCCTGTTCCTGTGTGTCAAGAGTGTTCCAGGAGATGCTGTACGGTATCTCAACGGGTTTTGGTTCACCACAAGTGCCCGTAGCTGAGCTTCTAGCAAGAGCAGTTCCTACCCTCCACAGCCCTCAGAAACCCAAGAGTAGTAACTTCCTTCAAGTTCCCGACATTGAGAGTCCCAGGTATGTGAGGTCCACTCATAGACTTTTAACTGCATTTCATAGTCGCACTATGAGGAGAAATATGGCTTTGTTTCTGTTTCTCGACATGTCTTCGAGAAAAACAGCTGTCACTATTTCAATTAATGGTGATCACTTTTGTCTTTGTTTTATTTCTTGTTTGGGTTATTTTTTTTCTGAATATAAACAATATTCTTGGCATTATAGTTAGTAATATCTAAGCTTAGCAGATCTTGTGGAATATAATTCTGTTTAAAGGAATATTTCTGAATTTTCTGCACTGATAATTCAGGATAAATCAAATCAAATCAAAACCACTTTATTTGTAAGTGAGGTGTCTACCTCAGCGGCAAATGATGCACAAAAATACATTAACATCAAGCACTAAATTTTAAATTTTAAAAATAAGAAGAAATTTTCCTAAAATACATTACTATAAAATTTACACTGTCAATTTTTCTGTTAAACACACAGCTTCCTTAATAAATTTAAATTTATATTATTTGCAAAATTCTACTCATTCTGTACTTACAGAATTTTTGTGAATAAATTAATTCCATCCCCTTATCTACGGAGATTGAATAGCTAAAGTAGCAGACTGCCTGTATTAGTGAAGTAGAGCGGGGACTTTGAGGGCCCTAGGATGGCTACGGTAGCTGTGAAGACCCTTCAGGAACTCTGAAAAGTGGTTCTGGTTAAGATGCAGTAGGTCATTATGCATATTAGGTACCAAAAGAATAAACAGAAGAAATGCAGAGATTTCATTTTTTTTTCTCTGTTTCTGTTGCATAAAATACAATATAATACAACTGAGGCATAGACACTTTTTCGCCAAAGTAAACGGTCCTTGGTAAGTGTTTCCCAGGTTTATGCGTTTGTTTCTGCCACCTTTAAGGTTTGTTTCAGTAGGTCTTTGGAACGTCTCAGGGGGGCACCCCATGGTCTTAAACCAGAGCCAGTGCACCATACAGGATCTGGCGTGGTAGTATGATGTCATTCATATGGCGCACATGTCCTGCCCATCTAAGGCGATGGCCAACAATCAATGCTTCTACACTCTTAGCACATGCTTTCTCGAGAATTTCAACATTAGAGATGTAATTTTCCCCCTTGATGTTCAAGATGGAGCGTAGTTTCTGCTGGTGAAAGCACTCCAGCTTTTTGATGTCACAGCAATATAAGGTCCAAGTTTTGAGAAGTGTAGAGATGACTACAGCCTGGTACACCATTAGTTTTGTGTGACTGTGTGATAGTCGGCCGAAGGCCATGTGGGTAGCATGAAGCCTGTTTTCCTCATCCTGTTCTGAAGTACAGCTCTTTGACAAGATACTCCCAAGACTTGTTATACTATACAGAACTTGCTATACACCAAAGGTAAAACATTCTTAAATTCAAAACTTCATTATTAGAGAAGTCTTGCTCGTGAAAAGAAAAGATTTTGTTATGAAGACGTGGAGTAAAGTTCTCTGCGGAATGTAAAGAATTTCACCTTGTTTTCCGATGCGGCTAAAGCTCTTAATGCTTATTATCATGTCTTCAAATATGGGCCAAGAAAGCATCGATCTAAATATTGCCATTACTACGGTATTTATGAAATTGGTAGGTGTTACCTTAAATCTAATAATCTTTTAAACATATTCCACAAATACCATTCCATTTGATAATTTGTTAAGATCACTTAGAATTAGTTATTTATTTTTTAAATATTATGTAACACTTAGGTACGGTACAGTGTTAATGATGATTGAAGCCTTAATAAAGAGAAAATCACATAGCCATATTTGCTCTCAACCAAATTGTCATGAAGATAATTTATGGAAAACTCTCCATTCAGAGAGTTTGCTGGTGTATTAAAATGTTTCATTCTGACAGGATGAGATGTGATAACTTTGCCCCAGAGCTGAATATCTTGACGTTGCTAATACACTGTTCTGCTTTTAGGTCATTATGGGAAGTGATAAATCTTTCCTTCACTCTTGATAATACAGAAGAGTTTCTTATCTGTCAAGTCTTAAAATTAGATGAGAGGAGAAAGATTGCTATAACAGGTGGAAAAATAAACAGATAATAAAATTTACCTTTGATGCAGAGTTTTGGCAGGGAGTAAAATACTGATGTATCATAAAAATGGTTACAGTTCTGTAATACCTTATCACAATCTCCATCCTAGCTTACTGCTTTCACACTTTGCATGGCAGAAAGGTTTCTGGTTGTTTTATTTTCCTCTGAAAAAAGAGGTAGTCACAGACAGCCATATTTCTGTAAGAAATCACAATAGCTAAAATGGTCAAGATAAAAGAAGTGTTATCTAAAGGACTAAATTTAAACTCATAACTCATAGTACAAGTGAAAGTAGCTGAGAAAATATGAGGATAATTCCAAAAGTAAGGCTTACTATTTTTTTATAAATACAAATAACAGTTTATTTCTATATTATTTAGATCACTTTGGTCTCAGGTGTGAAGTTGAATGCCCAGGTTTTGTCACCCGTGACAATCATTTCCAAAAAGTTGTCTTTTTCATCTGCATAGTGGCAAAGACCAACAATCACACGAGTGGCGGCATCCTTCTTCGCCCACGCCGCGAAAATTCAAACAAACACAGATTACGAGGTGAAAGATGAGGTTCAATGCTTCCTCAATGGCATGGCGGTGACCTGATATGACATGGGCATACATAAACTGTCACAGCATCTACAAAAATGCATCGACTGAAATGGTAATTATGTAGAAAAATAGATAAATGTTCAGCCTTCAAAATGGTGTAAATACTATAGAAATAATGCTACTTTGTCTTTATAAACATATAGGACACTTTATTTTTGGGATTGGCCTCATAAATACTTTCATAATAATGTTTGATCTCTGTATATCTGTTTTAAAAGCTTCTCTTTTTTCTTTTTTTCTTTTCTTTTTTTGCTAGTTGCTTTACGTCGCACCGACAGATAGGTCTTACGGCAACGATGGGGCAGGAAAGGGCTAGGAGTGGGTAGGAAGTAGCTGTGGCCTTAATTAAGGTACAGCCCCAGCATTTGCCTGGTGTGAAAATGAGAAACCACGAAAAAACATTCTTAGGGCTGCCGGCAGTGGGGTTTGAACCTACTACCTCCCGAATACTGGATACTGGCCGCACTTAAGCGACTGCAGCTATCAAGCTTGGTTCTCATATTTTTACCTCCTAGTTTGATATTGTCTATGAAAATAAGACTTGGTAGACTGACTCAGTGAGGAAAGCAACTGGGAACTACTTCACTCCCCATCTTTTTAGCATGCCTCTTTAGTAACGTCCAAACTTTCCATGACAGGTAGAACTGTTGGGTATCTGACCAGCTTTCAGATGGAAGGCATATACTGTTTGATCAAAACTGTCCTCTTAAGTTTTCCTAGGACCCTTGTGTTCTCTTATGTATAATGATATGAGTAAAGAACTGGAATAATGGATAAGACTTTTTGCAGATGCTGTTATACTGCATAGAGTAGTAAGAAAGGTCTTAACGAAGTTGTGAGATGAACCGCAACCAATGGCATGATGATAAAAGGGATGAAAAATCAGCTAGTAAGGTTCATCAAGAGGAAAAGTCCTCTTAGTTTTAATTACTGTTTCGATAGAGGATCACTGTAAGTATCTACATGTTAATATAAAGAAAGATCTTCATTGGGATAATCACATAAATGGGATTGTAAATAAAGTTTACAGATCTTTCCATATAGTTATGAGGGTATTTAGGTTGATGTAAAGGAGAGGTCATATAAGTCTCTGTTAAGACTCCAACTGGAGTATGTTTCCAATGTATGGGACCCTCACCAGGATTACTTGATTTGAGGACTGGAAAAGATCCAAATAAAAGCAAGACTATTTGATCTGGGTGATTTGCGAGAAAAGAGTAGTGTTACAAAAATGTTGCAAATTTTGGGCGGAGAAGACTTGAGAGCAAGAAGATGAGCTGCTAAACTAAGCAGTGTATTCCGAGCTGTCAGTGGAGAGGGTGTGGAATGACTATAATAGACAAATAAGCTTGAGTAGAGCTTTTGAAAGTAGAAACTACACAATATGAAGATAATGTTAGAATTCAAGAAGACAAATTGCAGCAAATATTTATTTATATGAAGAAGAATTGGAATAATTTACCAAGGGAGATGTTCAATAAATTTCCAACTTAAATTTCCATCATCATTAATAATCTTGAACCAACCACCTGGATGACAGCATATCATCTTTTAAACTCCTGAACATTCAATTTTTTCAAGCTTTTCCATTTAAGTGCCTGTTCCTGAGATAAGCTAGCATTGTAACCTATAATAATGTATGTTGAGTGCTCAGCCCAGAGGCTGGTTTGGACCTCAACAGCTCCGCCATCAGCCGTCATAGGTGGCCCAGGCATCCCCGAAGAGGCTTACTAGGGAAATGAGGAGTGGTATAGTTTCCCGTTGCTTTTCTCACTAAGCCAGAAATTGCTATTGCATATCAGTCTGGCAAGCCCACTGAAATGCCAGCACCAACTGACCCCATGGGCAACATATTCACAGTACTCATAACAGAAACTGGCTGCATAAGGAATGGCATTACTATCATCACTCATACCGTGGTCACTTTCATGTTGTCAAAGCCAAGGATGAGACTGAGACAGGTCAATGAAAGTGACAAATAATCTGGGAGAAATAAGTTTCTCTAATGGTCAAAGAATTACTGAAATCTGTAGGTGGTTCCCGAGATTATCTTCCATACACAAACAAAGTCACAAACTTCCTCTCTTTATAATTTTAGTATAAGCAATGAATGAATGAATGAATGAAGCTGGGAGTAAACAAGGTTTCCAAATCACTGCCGATAGAAAATGTACTTCAGTATAACTCGAATTTTTTATTATTATTATTATTATTATTATTATTATTATTATTATTATTATTATTATTATTATTATTATTATTATTATTATTATTATTATTGACTGTAAAAAATATTTAAATTATTATGTGCCAGTGTGAAAGCAGTAATAAATGTTTTAATTATCTAAATGTTCTTTTTCTATTGATGGTATTTTTAAGTACAGTATGTTGTCACAATTTCTTGATGGATTTCTTTTCATAACTTAGAAAGAAACAATAGAAGCAACAGTTGATTCCATTTGAGATTATGATTATTATTATTATTTAATTGTATCTATCTATTCTTTTAATAAAAGAAGCACTTTAGTTTCTTTTTTTCTCAACATTCTAACAAATATGTTATTTAATTGTGTTGCTTCATTTATGCCTTAATTTGTTTTCTGTCTGATGTACTTACAAATATTTCAGTTTATTGCTTTTTTACAATTAAATGTTCTTGTGTTCAAGACGTTCAGCACATTGGTTTCGGTGAGTTATGAACCCATGTTACCCACCCCAATTACCATGTGACCATCCCCCTTAGGCATTTTGTGTCTCCTACCCTCCCCACTCCCAACTATCAATCTTCAACCCTAGGAATGGGTACATTCGTGCATGTGGAATACTACTGCAGTCAAATCATTCATTTTTGAAAAACAAGAAAATGTGTTGATTTTTATGAGAAAGAAATCACGATGGGTGTAAACAACATACTTCTGTTGGCATTTTGCAACTTCATTACTTTGAGTGACTACATACCAGAATATGATAGGTAGGGATTTCCTAATCCTTCTGCACAGTACCAGCATCTCGGAGACAGCTTCCTTCGGGGGGTCAGTAGCAGAGCTTTAAACCCTTCGGAGATAGTCAGATTTTTTAAATTCCTAAACTCAATATCAGTTGAGAAAACTTATGACAATAAGTCCTTTTAACCATCTGGAAAATCTCGAGTGACAAAATGTTGGCTGCAACTGCTAGTGGTAGCAATGACTTCTATTTAACCACCTTGATGAAAGCAATTTATATCTAACAAGAACCTAGACCGAGGGCAAACCTTAACTGATTGTGACTACTACTACTACTACTACTACTACTACTACTACTACTACTACTACTACTACTACTACTACTACTACTACAGTAGTATGGCCCTGACTACTGCATGCAGGTGCTTTGATTTGATGTCACCTGCATGTCAATTTTGATTTCTTTTGTATGTGTCGCCTCTATTATAGCAATTTGAAAGCAAAACATTTTTTAATATTACTGTGTTAATCATCGCAAAACCCTCTGCACCAAGGATTGTCTTCTGTTCTGGATCCAGCATTCTCCTCCTTGTCTTCTAGCACTGCGAGATATGGCCTTACATTACCACTGTACGTTTGGTCAAAATAATAATAATAATAATAATAATAATAATAATAATAATAATAATAATAATAATAATAATAATAATAATAATAACAAAGCTTTAATTGTCAGTGAAACATAGGGCCTCCACAAAGAGTCACCACCGCACTCTGTTCTTTGCCAGTTCTCTAGCCTTCTGCCAAGTTCTGGCTGAAAGTTCCGGTCAATTCACTTTCTCCATGTCATCTACCTTGTCTCCTCCAGTCTTGTGGATTCCACTCCAAAATCTTTTTCTTTAAGAAGACAGCCATACTTCCCCATGTCAACTCAGTGAAATGTAATTTAAAACCTTTTCAGTCTATTGAACACACAAGTTAAATGAAAATACAATAAAACTTGTTCAAAGCAGAATCGCAAGTGACCAAAAATATCTTCAAAATTAAACAAGTTTCTGCATTACACAAAATATTGGTTTTTTGTTTGTCTTTTTTCCCTGAAAACACCAATCATTACCACCATCATTATGTCTGACTCGTTGGCTGAATGGTCAGCGTACTGGCCTTCTGTTCAGAGGGTCCCGGGTTCGATTCCCGGCCGGGTCGGGGATTTTAACCTTCATTGGTTAATTCCAATGGCCCGGGGACTGGGTGTTTGTGCTGTCCCCAACATCCCTGCAACTCACACACCGCACATAACACTATCCTCCACCACAATAACACGCAGTTACCTACACATGGCAGATGCCGCCCACCCTCATCGGAGGGTCTGCCTTACAAGGGCTGCACTCGGCTAGAAATAGCCACACGAAATTATTATTATACCATCATTATGCAAAACAAGATACAGTATTTTAAAATATTATTTAGAGCTTGCCTGTATCTGCCTACGCATGACGCTCGCTTATCCAGATTGATATACATAGTACTGAAGTACACTGAACTGTTAATTACTATTACTGCATTTATAACTATATACTGTACAATACACAGTATATCATTTTGACCCTATCATAACACTACAGAGGGGTCCAGAAAAATGTAGACACTCTTTGATAGTCAATATTAATGGAACAAAATGACATACCATTACAATTCTTGCACGGGGCGGGAGGTTGTTTTGTGTGTTCAAAGTGACCCCCATTAGCGGCCAAACAACGTCAATGCCGCTGAACTGCTGACCAAACCATTGCTGCTGGTGTGATAGCCGCACAGGAAGCCTCGATGGTTTCTTTTTTTTTTTTTTTTGCTAGGGGCTTTACGTCGCACCGACACAGATAGGTCTTATGGCGACGATGGGATGGGAAAGGCCTAGGAGTTGGAAGGAAGCGGCCGTGGCCTTAATTAAGGTACAGCCCCAGCATTTGCCTGGTGTGAAAATGGGAAACCACGGAAAATTGATGGTTTCTAATAGCTCGTTCAATGTAGCTGGCTTCTGTCGATAAACTTCATTTTTAAGGTCCCCCATAGGTAGAAGTCAAGAGGTGTAAGGTCTGGAGACCTATCCATCGTCCAGGTAGATTTTCATCCAAGTAGGCTCTGACATCTCTGTGGTAGTGAGGCGAAGCGCCATCTTATTGTAGGTAAAATCTTTCATTTCCAAATATCTCTCAGATGGCAGGTAAAATGGATGTTTGCAGCATAACCCCGCTTTCATGTGCACCCTGATTCACAGATTTTGAAGTGACCTAGTAAAATGTTGCAACACAGCAGCGCTGGAAGCTGGACTTGTTGATGTTTTTGGTTGGCCAGACCTTTCCTTATGCATATCCTGAACAGTACTGTCGGCTTCAAATTTATCCCGAATACAATAAATTGTGGTACATGTTGATGGCTGAGTTCCGTACACATTATGCCATTGCCATTGTACCTTCATCATGTTTTTGTACTTCCAGTACCACTTCAATATGGCCTTGCATTGCTCGAACAACAATCTTACTTCATTCATTGCTGCACTGTCATCTGCTGGAAAATGTGCGCCAAGATTGTCACACTATTCATGTGACCTTCATTATCTGTAGAGAAAACAATGGACTACGCTACTGGGCAAGAATTGCAACGATATGTCATTTTGTTCCAAAGATATTAACTATCAAAGAGTGTCTACATTTTTCTGGACCCCTCTGTATATTACACTATGGCACAACACTGGATATATGCTGTTTAAACTTATTTCCATCACAATTCTCTATACAGTACTTCACAACACTAAGCTTTCTTCCACAGATCAAACAAACTTGTTTCATCTTCTTCCTAATTATGTCTTTCTGAATGCAGTTCTGAGCTAAGTACATTAGTTCAAGAAGAGTGGAAGAGTTAGATATAATGACAAATTGCTTTGTCACAAAAGCATTGTGGGCCTCTTCACGAGCTCGAATCTTCGTTTGGTCTTAAGGAAAGGCCAGACCTTTGCGTCCAACCGATTTCAATGAGCTTCAATGTACCTCTTGGGGGACACTCAACAGTAACTCATGCAGAAGGGTTTAGGTCAATACGTATTCGTTTTCGAAAAAAATAAGGTCAAATATCATGACTCAGGATCCACTTCAGACCAAGTAGATGTAATAGTACACTAAAAGGCAAACAAATTTTACATAAACAAGTTAGGGCTGCAACCTAATAATTTACAAAAAACTGATGGAATCCCTGATTCCAATGCAACACATATATACTTGGAGAGATACACCGCAGTCGACCGGAGCGGTGGCTGGTTGGTGACCGTACTTGTCTGCGAACTTCGACAACATGAGTTTGAGGTTTTTTTTTTTACAGTTTGCATCACGTCACACTGATGCAGATAGGTCTTATGGTCTTGCGAGAATATTTAGGCCTATATTCATTTCAAGAAGAAATAAAGTGTATTGCAATTAGCATAATATTTTTGTTCCATTTTTATCTTCACGTTTCCTCAAATAATACTTTATTTGTCCAAAAACCTTAAAAAGTAGTTAGTGGGACGTAAAAACAAATAACATTATTAATAATTTATTTTGTACAAAATATATAACTGCAATGAGATTTGAACTCATATCATCGAGGTTTGCAGACAAGCACGCTGACCAATCGGTCACCACTCCTCCAGTTGACCGTGGTGTAACTCTCCAAATATAAATGCGATTTATTGGAATCGGGGATTTATCCATTTTTCGGAAATTATTAGGTTGCGGACCTGACTTGTTCAAATAAAATTTGTTTGCCTTTTCATGTTCTATCACCTCCACTTGGTCTGAAGCAGATTTTGCGTCACGACATTTGACCTCTTTCTCAGCATTTCTCACTGTAGGAAGGGCTGTAGTCGATTCGAAAATATGATGTGAAACCATATTGACCTAAACCTTTCTATACGAGTTACTGTTGAATGCCCCCCAACAGGTACATCAAAGCTCCTTGAAATCAGTTGGATGCAGGGTCTGGCTTTCTTCTTGTTAGTCTTCTTGTTCGTCTCCTACTTCTTCCATCTCCTCCTCTTTCTCAGCATTTCTCACTGTAGGAAGGGCTGCAGTCAATTTGAAAATATGGTGTGTCATAAGTTGTTTGTCAGTCCGAATGAAGTTCTCTGCCTGGCAGGGAACGTTTCTTGCTTGACACAAGTTGGATATTGCCGATGCGTTTTCAAACACTTCATTTGTTCCCCCATCCATATTATCACTCCCCCCTAACAAATGCGTCAGTTTGTCCAAACAATAACATTGATCATATCAGCACCAGAAATGCACAAATATTATATGGAGGACTACATCAGTTCCTAATATTTTCTGCATTGTACAAGTAGATTTTAAAGAATTCTTTCATTTAATGTTTCTGTTTCCACGTTGAAGAGATTCTGCATTATACAAAAGTAAGAATATTATAACGCCATAAGCTTCGTCAGGACCAAGAAAATATTCCGTAGTAGACAAGTTTCTGCTTTGAGCATGTTTTACTGTTTTACACTGTAACACACCTGTAAAAAAAAACATTATAAAACAAAGAATAAAAATACACACTATTAAAACCAAGAATGACAAGTTTCCCAAATATGGAATGTAACTTGGTAGAATCCGATGATGTTCTTTTAAGAACGAAACATATCATTCATTGTTTAATATTGTGTATTATTCCTTGTTTAATAATACTTTTTTTTTACAGTTATGTTATAGTAGGTAAGGATTATTCTGCCCGAAGGCAGGTCTGAACCTCCGCAGAGGTGTTCCTGAGCCGGAGTTTACGTGCGGTAGGGTGGCCAGTTCCTTTCCGCTCCTCCATTCCCTTACCCCCCACCAACAGCGCGTGGCAACCCATCCAACTCCTGACCACGCCCAATGTTGCTTAACTTTGGAGATCTCCCGGGATCCGGTGTTTCAACACGGCTATGGCCGTTGGCTATGTATAGTGTAATATTTTTATTTAACTTGTGTGCTCAACAGACTGAAAAGCTTTTAAGTTACATTACTCCAAAGCTTACTTCGCAAGTGATCCTTCGCCCTGTATCTGTGGGAGCCTTATCCACTTCCACTTACTCTTCTTGACCTGCTCTGCTGTTGGTCTCAGACTGGTTATTTCCTAGCATGTTTGGCAAGACTTTTCCCAACGATCACAACAATCCTATTTGGAGCCATCCTTCTCATCCTTCCAACAGACTCTTGTCCAATCCAACTTGTTGCCAGATATTCTCATTCCTTATTTTTTATCACCTCGTCTGATGACAAGAATGGAGGAACTTCATTTCAGTGGTCTGTAGGCGACTCTTTTCAAGTCTATTCAAAGTTGCTGCTTCCAGTCTGTACATTAGAATTAATACAAGATATGTTTTGTTCCATGTGTTCTTTGAAGCTTGGGGAAATGTGTTATCCCTAAGTAGCTGACGAATGGAGTGGTAGAATTTTGATGCACCTTGTTGCCTATTTCTTGGTTTATGGTATTTTCAGAAGAAACAAAGCTCCCTAAGTATTTGAAGTTCTTAATAATATCTACTTCTTCATTTTACACTTAGAGGTGGACTACTTTCAGGATTTCCACTAATACCAAACCAACTGCTTTAGTCAGTGGCGTGCACTGAACCCCAACTACCCTAGAGCTGCTGGAGTAAAGAATTTTCTTTTTACATTTTCTTATTATTCCTTAGAACATTCTTTATGAGTTAAAATCGAGTTTAATAAACTGGAAACAGCTACTGTACATCAAGGATAGTTGCCCAGTTCTACTCAATAACCTGTTCCCGTTTACCACAGTCCAGGTGTCTCCAGCGAGCTGGGTTTCTTTACCGGTACAAAAGAGAGCTACCCCAGCAAAATTCAAGTCGCTTGGTTGATGCACGAGCTTCAAGCCTCCTTTTCTTGGGGTGGCAGGGTGATAGCTGTTGGCCTCGCTCGAGATACACAGCATCTTATGGCTGCAGAGCAGCTAGCTTGGGTACATACTAGTTGTTGTCATTAACACTCAAAGTGTTCAGCGCCACACACCAGACGGTACAAGAAAAACAGTATAGCCTCTTGCAGATGGTCATAAAATAGCCATTTTATGAAATCAATGGTAATAGAAGTATTTATTTTATTTCTGGATTGTTGTTTTCTGTGTTACTCTCACATCCTACACCAAGTCTAGTAAATGTAATACAAGAGTTCCTTGACAAATGTTCGTTACTATTATAAACCATAGACCAGGTCAAACAGCAAGAGGAAGTATCTTTATGAAACAACTAGTGGCAAAGTAAAGTGCTAAATTTTGTTCATTCAGTTTTTTCAGGCTTTTCAGGCTTTTTAAGTTAAAAAACAAGGAGTTAGTCCCTGTATTTTTCTGTGAAAACCATGACTGTACTATTACAAAGCGTCCATGGGTGAAATTCTACTCTTTTTTTTCTTTTTTTCTTTTTTTTTTTTTTTTTTTCTAATCTGCTGTAGCTTAAATTATGATGGAATTTGGAAATATATGCGAGTATGTGGTTGAAAGTATTCTTATTCAAGTGAGTTATGATAAATAACTTCTTTAATATCTTATTTATTATGTGATCTATTTGTTTGTTATAATATTTCTACTTAGTTATCGAGTAAGTTTATAAAATAATAATGTTGGCTTTAGAGAGAGAGTGGAACTGCGGTTACTTTTTTTTTAAACAATTTGCAGCTGGGGTAATGAATGTGTTCACTTCACACCACTGGTTTTAGTTCAGCTAATGTCTAGTCCCATTCTAGGAAGTTCTTCTTGCCTAAGATCTAGTTTGGCTTGTACGTAAACACCAATAACATTAAACATTGAAATTGTGGTGCAGGCAGACTAGATGACATCTGTTCAAAATGCCTACCACACAATAGTGGGAGACACATGATCATTTTTGCAGTGGCTATTAAGCTTCATTACACAAAAATAAGAAATTAAACATTATGTGATAAAAATGTAAAAACGTAAAAATGTTGTAACATCAAATTAAAATGAGGTTAGAAAATGACTACATCTAATATTAGGATGTGGGAAATGATGGGAACCTACAAGGCAGTGGAACAAAAATTTTCACGTTTGAAACTTCAAAAAGAAAAATGACATTCCTAAGAGTTTTGTTTATTATACACGAAAATATGGTGAAAAATTTCAAGAGCCAAACAAAACAAACATCATCTACTGAATATCGGAACTGAATGACACAAACTAAAAGGTTTTTTAAGTTTTACGAAACAATTGTACAAACGTGCTTTACAGCCCCGCAGGTGGAGAATGACACCTTGGTGCTAATAGCACCAACCTATAACCAAATACCGTATTTGCTATAACTAATTCTGCATTAAACAGAGGGCAAATCTCCATACCGTGCCTGATAAAGAGAAAAATACATAAAAGATAGATTGAAACATTTAGTTTACATTACAAGGAACCAGACAAACAAAAACAATGAAGTCACATACTTTGCAGTTCAAAAGGTGAACCATAATTACGAAGGTTAGCTTTACAGTTTATATAACAAGGTTAGAAAAGATACTTTACTCATCACAAATCAGAGTAGGGGTAATTGAAAAATGATGCCTTTGGCAATAAAACTTGGTCAATAGACTTCAGAGGGAAAAACGCCTGCACTTGAAATTACACTGACTGACAGAGCAAATGCAACACCAAGAAGGAGTGGTCAGAACTTTATGCCAATTGCAGGGTAGACTGACGTCACTGAGGTATGCTCATGATGTGAAATGCGCCGCTGTGCTGCGCACGTAGCGAACGATAAATGGGACACGGCGTTGGCGAATGGCCCACTTCGTACCGTGATTTCTCAGCCGACAGTCATTGTAGAACGTGTTGTCGTGTGCTACAGGACACGTGTATAGCTAAGAATGCCAGGCTGCCGTCAACGGAGGTATTTCCAGCAGACAGACGACTTTACGAGGGGTATGGTGATCGGGCTGAGAAGGGCAGGTTGGTCGCTTCGTCAAACCGCAGCCGATACCCATAGGGATGTGTCCACGGTGCAGCGCCTGTGGCGAAGATGGTTGGCGCAGGGACATGTGGCACGTGCGAGGGGTCCAGGCGCAGCCCGAGTGACGTCAGCACGCCATTCTTCAGCATGTGCAAGACACCCTGGCTGTTCCAATATCGACCAGAACAATTTCCCGTCGATTGGTTGAAGGAGGCCTGCACTCCCGGCGTCCGCTCAGAAGACTACCATTGACTCCACAGCATAGACGTGCACGCCTGGCATGGTGCCGGGCTAGAGCGACTTGGATGAGGGAATGGCGGAACGTCGTGTTCTCCGATGAGTCACGCTTCTGTTCTGTCAGTGATAGTCACCGCAGACGAGTGTGGCGTCGGCGTGGAGAAAGGTCAAATCCGGCAGTAACTGTAGAGCGCCCTACCGCTAGACATCGCGGCATCATGGTTTGGGGCGCTATTGCGTATGATTCCACGTCACCTCTAGTGCGTATTCAAGGCACGTTAAATGCCCACCGCTACGTGCAGCATGTGCTGCGGCCGGTGGCACTCCCGTACCTTCAGGGGCTGCCCAATGCTCTGTTTCAGCAGGATAATGCCCGCCCACACACTGCTCGCATCTCCCAACAGGCTCTACGAGGTGTACAGATGCTTCCGTGGCCAGCGTACTCTCCGGATCTCTCACCAATCGAACACGTGTGGGATCTCATTGGACGCCGTTTGCAAACTCTGCCCCAGCCTTGTACGGACGACCAACTGTGGCAAATGGTTGACAGAGAATGGAGAACCATCCCTCAGGACACCATCCGCACTCTTATTGACTCTGTACCTCAACGTGTTTCTGCGTGCATCGCCGCTCGCGGTGGTCCTACATCCTACTGAGTCGATGCCGTGCGCATTGTGTAACCTGCATATCGGTTTGAAATAAACATCAATTATTCATCCGTGCCGTCTCTGTTTTTTCCCCAACTTTCATCCCTTTCGAACCACTCCTCCTTGGTGTTGCATTGTCACTGTCAGTCAGTGTAATTAAAGTTACCGGTATTTTACCATTATTAGGAAAAACCAAGTCCAAAAGGCAGCAAGTGCTTACCCAAGAAACGCCGAAGTCTCCCACATGAGTGGAGGCTGGTCATGGACCATGTCCGTCCTCTGCTAGAACCAGATCGGTAAGACGACTCGCAAATGCACACATTGTGGCGGATGTGCTCATGAGACCAACAACAGGAAATCACCTCATCAAAATTAATATCCAATAAAAGTGCAGGATTAACCTCCCTGAGATTTTTTGCCAATAACATGCTGTTTTATTTTCATCAATCAAAACAATCTTCTTTCTTGCTGACTTTTTAGAATTAAAATGTTCTGAAAAATGTTATGTGATGCAACTCCTAAAACAATGCACGTGTACTATAGCGTGCCGTGCAGTAGCAGTGATTGGGAATTATAAGTGACATGTACAGACAACAAAAAGAACCCGGGTTTGACTGATGTAGCGGGTGAGTGGGAGGGGGGTATTTATATAAAAAAAGAAAAACAAAAAAGGTACAAAAATGGTAACGTTTTTGATGCTCTCTGAGCGAATTTCAACAGAGAGGTAAAGGTTAACAATTTACCAACGGAAGTGCGGTAATAATAATTTTTTGAAATTTTGCTTCAATACTATAAAAAAAATCTTAGCACCAAAGGAGCAATATTACACATGTATTGCAATTAAATAGAAGCACGGCGTGATTATACAATTAAAAATAACTTAGTATTTGACTACATACAAACACACAAACAAAGAAACAGACTCGAAAGTGACTGCCAGAGTGACGAATGTGCACGGTAAGCGGGTGAATCATATCTCAGAATCCATGACCTTGGCAAACAATATAGCCCTGCTACCTTCCTCACAACACATGCAAAGTCTCCACTACTTGCTGTGGCACTATACGAATCAGTTAGCCGCAAGGAACAACATTTTGTGCGTATATCCGCTAATAATTCTGTTAATAATTAAAGGAAATAAATGAAAGAATTAGCTGATAACACAACAGGGCTTGTACAAATTGCTTTTTTTTTTTTATAAATAATTCCTAGTTTCCGCCGGCTAAAATGGAATTAAAATATAATGTTTTCTCCATAAATTGCCGCTAATTGCCGCTACTGATAGGGTGCACCAAAACTTTTCCATCAAGGAAAATTTTAAAAAGATAGGATTACATAAATGAATGTCCAAACGATTTTTTTTTTCCTGACAGCCACATTTCATGGTGCTTCTGCGTATTTCAGGGAAGTTATCCAAGCACCTTATCATCCCCTGTTGTGCATCCTCTCCCAAGTGTAAATATTTTTGTCTCCAGTTCATTCCTAAACTCACAATGGACTCAACTCTTGCCTTTTACAACACTGTTCTATCTTTTACTGACTAGTTTCTGAATCCAGCTCTATATGTGCATTCTAATTTTCAACTTCTGATCTGGAATGTGAAAATATACTTTTTCAAACATCTAAATGTTGCAACAATTTTTAAAATATTCATTATCTACACCATATGTCAATGTAAATGGCACATTCATCTCTGAGCCACACTTTCTTGCAAGATATTTTTTCTTATCCTTTCTTCCTCTGCATGCCTCATTCTCACCTCTTTTTTTGGATGTCTGTTTGCTCCTGCAAGATCGCTTCTTGGCTGCTGTGCATGTATAGAGAGCACTTCACAAGTAATCAGAAGAATTAGTTATTGTAACAAGAAATAGGTTATTAACTTTGAGAACATATTATGAGGGCTTTTTTTTTTTCAACCTCCGATGGGCAATAAAAAGATACATTGACACAACAAAATGATTTTATCACTAAAAGTTTATTAGTTTCATACTTATTTTTCCACATAATCGCAAAAACGATTTAGACATTTGTCGTATTGTGACACCAGCTTTCCAATGCCCTCTGCAAAAAAGTCTGCTGCAAGTCAGGTAATGTGCGTCTGGACAGCCCCTGCTCCATGAAATCCACCAACATGGTCCCAAATAAACGGTAGCCATTGTTTTCCTGTTGCTCGGTATCAGTTTAAACTTTCTTGGCTTGTTTGGAGAAGAAGGACGCATCTACTGCTCAGACCAGGGCCTCTCAAACGTCCAAAATCTCTCGCGCCCAAAATGAGGCGCAGAGGTTCTGTGCACCGTACATCAGTCTTACTCGGCTAAGCTCGGACTAACTCGGCTCAGATGGTGAGACCTGCAGAACGAGTGAGGAAGGGGGAAACATGCGGAGCAAGCGAGACAGGCATAGGGAAAGAGAGAGACAGCGCTGAAACTTGAGGAGTGGGGGATCTGCACTGTGATCAACCTAGCAAAGTAGTCTTTTTGACCTTGCACTGCGCAATGCACCGGCGCAGGCAGTCTGAGAGGCCCTGGCTTAGGCTGTTCTTTGGTTTCTGGAGTGTCATACAGGATTCAAATTTCATCACCAGTAATGATAGACTTTAAGAACTCTTCCCCATCACTATCGTAATGTGTGAGAAACATTATGACTGACGTCATTCGCTGAGTTTTGTGATCGTCAGTCAACATTGTTGGGACCCAACACGAGCAAGGTTTCCGGTATCCTAAGTGTTGAATCACAATCGTGCACAGAGAAGACCTTGAAATGTCTGGAACTGATGTAGAAAGTTTACTGATCATAAACCTCCATTTGTGGCGGTCAAACAAAGAACTTCAGGAGGCTGTCTAGACGCACTTTACCTCAATGGTGGGAGACTTCTTTGCAGAGGGCATTGGAAAGCTGGTGTTACGATACAATAAATGCCTAAATCGTTTTGCCGATTATGTGGAAAAATAAGTATTCACCTAATAAACTTTTAGTGATAAAATCAGTTTGTTATGTCAATATGTCTTTCTTTTAGCCCATCGGAGGTTGAAAAAAAAAAAAACAGCCTTCATAAAACACTTGCATGTTTTGTCAGACACACAGGTTTCAATGGAATTTTCATTTAAATCATTTCTTAAATAATTTTAGTTTCTTATTAGTTGTGAGAAGCATGCACTATTAATTATTAGTTATTGAAATTTAAGAAAACTTACAGAATAAATATAATATGCATAAAACAATCTCTTTTTTTTCTTTTTTCTTTATGTCACACCGACGATGGGAACGATGGGATAGGAAAGGGCTAGGTGTGGTAAGGAAGCGACCATGGTTTTAATTAAGGTCCCCAGCATTTGCCTGGTATGAAAATGGGAAACCACAGAAAACCATCTTTAGGGCTGCCAGCTGTAGGACTTAAACCCACTATCTCCCAATTACAAGCTGATAACTTATAAACATAGTAAAACTGCTAGGAAGATGATTTTACAGTTCTCTGTAATCAGTAGTGCATCCATTCGTCTTCATAAAATAGGCTTAGTTGATGACTACCTGGTGGCCATGATTGTTAAAGTGTGAAGTCAATGTGGTCTGACAGTGTGGTTGGCCAGTTCAAGTCCCGTTGGTCGAAAAAATGTTGACATCAAAATGTTGACTGGCAGGGAAGGAGAGGTGGTGGTATACAATTTCTAATCACTAGATTGCGTGCCAAAAGCCTGGGTTAAATTCCAAACCTCTCTGCAGTGCTCATAAGGAGTGAGGGCATATGACGCTGTTGAAGTTGATTCGCCCATTGGATCGGGATGTAAAATCTTGAACGGACCCCTTGGTGCTATTCGACAGGAGCAGGCTATGTGCTGGCACCAGGTTCCACCCTCTCCCTTCTTACTGTTATATATCACGTCATTCATTACATCTCCTTAACTCCTCTGATGAGGTTGACATCAGGAAGGACATCCGGTCAGAAAAACTAGGAACAAGGGTTGGACATCTCTCATATAGTAAATACATAGATAACAACAACAACACAGTGCATTCATGAAGAGATTTTGGGAGGATAAGAAGGCACAAACCATCAAACCAACTAACAAGTTCAAACGCGCTCTATGAATGGGCATAACGAAGAAAGAAAGAATAAGAATAATAATAATTATAATAATAATAATGTGGTGTGTTGGGGCTTGGTGTAGGTCTATCGAATTGATGCCCAGAGTGACCTGCATGTTTGTGATAATGGGGCCCAACATAGGATGAAATCTAATTGAATCAAATCTTGGGCACTAAACTAAGTGCTATATATACTTTAGTAACATTGATGAACCACCAACCATTTATAAAAATGTTTGATAAGAACTAATGACATTCCTAAGACACTGGAGTTTGAGTGAAAATGAGACAAAACCGAGCAACTGGCTGTAAAGTTTGGGTCACGTAGCTATCAGCTTGCATTCGGGAGATAGTGGGTTCGAACCCCACTGTCGGCAGCCCTGAATATGGTTTCCGTGGTTTCCCATTTTTGCACCAGGAAAATGCTGGGACTGTACCTTAATTAAGACCATAGTCACTTCCTTCCCAGTCCTTTTCTGTCCCATGGTCACCACAAGGCCTATCTGTGTCAGTGAGGTGTAAAGCAACTTGAAAAAACAAATTACTGTACTGTTACCAGATTCTACACTTTTGTGTATATTATGATATATTATGACCACACAGATTACACACAATATGGAGAGGCTTTTATGACCACAACACGAAAGATCACAGAAACCAATAGGAAGCTTAATAAGCATGAAAAAATATCAAAATGCAGAAGGAAATTTTAAAAACTGAAATATGAGCAAATGCAATATTATAACACATTTAAACTTTCTGGTATTTTGCATAATTTACTGATAATTTGTTTAATTTATATTTTATACTTACCGGTACATTTCATTATCGTTTCCAATAGTAATGAGAGTTTTTAATGCAGAATAAAGTAAATTAATTGAACAGGCTTTGACAGGCATTATTTTAAGTTCTGCACATGCAATGTCCTTTGAATGAAGCCTTTGTTATCATTCCTATGTTTATGAAAATTAGCTTTCAGTGTTGATATATTCTTTATTGCATGCATTTCATTTCAAAGTTTGATTGTATTTAAGTTTGTTTTGATATTTGATGGTTGAAAATTTAATTTCTTGAATGAAGTCACTCTAGTCAAGTGAATTAGGTTGATAAAGTTGTTAGCTTTCCAAACAAGTATTTCACTGAAAAAACTTCAAAATCATACAGTATGAGGTAAACTATAAAATGCAGTGAAGAAGTATCTGTGAATTAAGAAATATGATATATATATAATATAGTTTTGCCAGAAAGTTTAGTGACACACTGTGATTTGAACACCATAGGGCAGGGCCTCTCAAACGCCCAAAATCTCACGCGTGCAGCTCGAGGTGCAAGACCTCCGTGCACTGTGCATCGGTGTCGCTCGGCATGACTCGGATCAACGCTTCGTCTCTGGGCTACTCGGCTAAGCTCGGCTCTACTCGGCTATACTCGGTTCAACTTAGCGCGGATTTGGTGGGCTACGGCGCAAGTGGGGCAGAGGGAGACAGGCGTGTGGAAAGAGAGAGTAAGCGCTATTGCTCCAAATCGAAGAGTGGGGGGTCTGCACTCTGGTCAACCAAGCGAAGTCGTCTTTTGCACCGTGCACAGTGCATGCACCACGCGCATGCACCCTGAGAGGCCCTGCCATAGGGGAACCATGAATGAGTTAGCTGGATCATTTATAATGTCCAATAATGGACCAACTATATCGGTATTATAAATTTTCTCATTTGGGACAAATATTTCAGGTTTCCTATGGGAATCAAAATCTATATCAACAGGAGACCCTGTCGCTATATTGTTAGATTATTATATAACAATGCTTTTAGCTGTTAACTAACAACGGGAAATGAGTATTTGTTTTACCCAAACTAGGCATTTCTATGACGATGGGTACCAAGGGCTCTCATAGGATAGTTTGTAGTGGGGGTGGGGGGGCTAGACCTGGGGGTATGTAGTATTTTTAATATTTTGGAAGATGAATGGCGAGTTGTATTCCACGATAGAATACCACATACTGTATCCCCTACCACTTCTACGTAATACCGATTTTTAAATCATTTTCTTGAAAGAAAAACACCTGACTATAGTAGATTTTTCCTTTCCTGAAAGCTAGCAGGGGGGGGTGGGGCAGGCGCCCCCACCTTGCGCCCGGGCATGGCCGCCCATGATGGGTACTACTCTTAGAAAATTTTATAGATTTTTAAGCAAGCAAAATATTTTGAGTTTTTTTTTCAATAAAATGCAAAATAACTGAATAACTAATTGTGATACAATTTTCATTTATTGCTAAATTGTTTCTAACACTATATGACAGGTAGTAATCAAACATGCCTGCACGCAATGACATTACTAAGGATGAAAATCATATCAGAATATTAATGAAAGTGTTAGTCGCTTAGCAACCTGCTAAGTACAGAATGTATTGCAGGTTAGGGTAAGCTTTTGCCTGCAATTATTGGAGTGATCATTTAATGATTTGATTTTATGATTACTCAAAGATGGCTGAACTCAGAGTCCTATCACCGGCAAGTAATTCTGGAAAGAATAAAACAAAAATGAAGCATATCTGTCCAATAAAATGGATGGATGGATTTACCAAAACTGTTTTTAGTAAACTCTTTTAATATTTAGATTATAAACAGTATTAAAGTTGTTGAAAATATTGATCACTAAGCAGAAACAAAACAAGTGAAAAATTAAGTCATTTATAGAAAGAGAGGAGCATGAAGATGGCCCATACAAGGATCCAAACATGTTCTAATTTAAGGTTAAATAGAATATTATTATAATGGAACAGTTGTACAGTATTGAGTAGGTGGATATATATTCAAAGTTAAGCAGACCCGGCCAACAGCTGGAAACTGCAGATGATGATGATGATGATGATGATGATGATGATGATGATGATGATGATGATGATGATGATGATGATGATGATGATGATGATGATGATGATGATATTCAAAGTTTTCTTGTGGAAATTTCTTGACTTTAAAATGTGTAATTCTATATGGAACAAAAATGAAATTCATTTGTTGTAATTAATTCCCTGTCAAAACTATAAACATTTCTTTTCATAAAAAACTTCTTTCTCTTTTTACTGGGCGTTTTAGTTGGTGAATGGTGATTCATCTTATAACTTTGTCTGCTCCAGAATATTCAAAACACTTTGCTTTGAACGACTGGTAGGCACACCTGTTACCCATCACATAACTCACACATTCAAGTTTCTTATTATTTCTCACAGGATTGAATTCTCCCTTGAAGTCATTGTAAACCGTCCCGATAATTACCCTCGCATTGGAACGTAAAGATTTCCCCCTGACCTACTTCAGCAAAAAATTGCAATGCTTACTGAACATAATGCAATGGCTGAAGATGACCTCTAAGTAGATTGAAACTAGTTCCATTTGATGTTTTAATGTTTTCATAACTGGCATCATTTAATAAAATGGGTATTGAATAGGTGGATCCTTTTCCAGTTTGAATTGTAAGTGGAAATGTACTGACAGCACACAGGATTCACATCTGTGATTGGTGGCCTCAAGGCGTTGTCTTTCATTCAAACCAGCATAGCAGTGGAAAGCATCCAACTTCTCAGCCGTAGTGCTCTGGACTAATAATAATAATAATAATACATTCACAGGTGTGTTTGGGAGCATTTCTCCAATGTGTACATTGTTACTAAAGTTGGTCATCTTGTTTATGGAAATGCTAGTAAGCAAGATTGATTTATTGCAACAAAGAGGAAAGAATTTATGATTTCTTCTTCATGGTGGAAATAATGAGGGGTTCAAAAACATGCGATAACACTAGGAGGATCTCTGACACTTCCAATTTTATTGAAAGTATTCAAACTTGAATTCTCTTCCCACAGGAAGTCTATCATGATACTAAACTACAATAATTCAAAAGTTAGGAACATATTATAATGTAACTCAAACATTGTTGATGTTTTTACACTTTTAGGCACTATGGTTTTCATTTTCATTTATTAAAAGTTAAGGCACTGTCAGGGCCATTTTCTAGCAAAATAATTGTATTCCACTAAGTTAAGTAACAACACATATGGAAGTACGTAAAGACAGGCATCTGTGAGGTTCAGTACTACAGTGGTGAGGAAGCTGATACTATAGCCTAATTCGCAAGACTAGCAAGTCTGGCATGAGTGCATGTGCTGCCTGTTAGCTGCACCCACTATCCCATCCCGCCCATTGCCCATCGTGTGGTGAGGAGGAGGGTGTTGTCTCATTGTTTAGGCCCAAAAGTGTGCCCAGTTCGCCGATGGTGAAAAGAGCCTTCTCGCGGCTGGGGAACCTTACGGCCGGATGGGGACGATCCATCCGTAAACAACACTCGCAGCTGTCTGCAGACGATAAGAAGAAGTGGGCTTCATCTCAAGACTGTTCAAGTAAGTATCATGAATACAGCAAGTCAGACTTTTCAAAGGGAACGGTAAGGACAAATAATAAATAAGGAAACTCATAATGGATGCCCCAACAGAAATCACTTATATATGAAACTATGATAAATTTAATGGTGGTCTAATTCTACTGTCAAGGAAATATTAACAAAAGAAAACACCCGCAATGGAAATTCAGAAGGACCTGGTGCTGCAAAACATACATACATACATACATACATACATACATACATACATACATTTATGGTGTGGTCAAAACGTTTCTGTTTGAGGGCGTTGCTGCAATGGGCATGCAACGTAGCGTGACTCCAATGCGGGTATATAAGCACGGACAAGTAGGCAAAGCGATTAGTGTGGCAGTTGTGTCATGTAAAAGTGTGTACGTTAAATGCGGCCATGTGAACTATGGTGGCGTTATTACAAAATGTGTCCAAACAGGGCCAACGTGCTGTTATTCTGTTCTTTGCTGCCAAAGGGCAAACACCGATGGGCATCCATTGGAGAATCAAGACTATGTATGGGGCAACATGTCTGTTGAAAACCACCATTGTGGAATGGTGCATCAAGTTCCGTGCGGGTCGCGTTTGACTCAAGACGTCCATCCCCATACCACAAAGTTCATCGTGCAGAAGGTACGCAGACTCTAGTGGGAGACACTCGAGCACCCGCCTTATAGTCCTGATCTCTCCCCATGCGATTATCTTGCCTTGGGTCCCCTCAAAAAGACCTTGAAGGTTCAATGCTTCCTACCGGGTGAGGATGTGCAGCAGGCAGTTACGGACTTCTTTGCACAGTAGGACACGGTGTTTTAACCCACGAGGATCTTCAACCTAGAGCGTTAGTGGGATGAGTGCCTCAATGCTTACAGTGATTTTGCCTGATTGACATGCCGATTCAGGACTGTACGGCAGTCAAACGGAAAGTTTTTGATCGCCCATTGTGTACATACATACATACATACATACATACATACATACATAATCGTTATAGATTGTTCTTCCTTTCAATGTTCAGTATGCAAGCCTCTGCAATTAACTAAGTGCCTCCATAATTCTCTGTTTGCAACTAGCTTTTTGACCTCGCATAGTTCCACGCCTCTTATTTTTACGCCATTTAAAGGTGTGTCTAACCATCATCCTCTTGGTCTCCCCGTTCTCTTACCCTCCGTTACTCTCCTGAGTAACCATTACCAACTCCATTCGACTCATGTAACCCCACAATCAAATCTGGTTTATATGCATATCTTAATCCATCAAGTTTGTACCTAACTTGGACATTATCTCCTCATTTCAAGGACCTGCCTTTCATAATTCCAACCTTTTAGTATCTGCAATCATTCTTACTATCTTCATAAGTTGTAATAATTTCTTGTTACCCAGCTTGATAGCTGCAGTCGCTTAAGTGCGGTCAGTATCCAGTAATCGAGAGATAGTGGGTTCGAACCCCACTGTTGGCAGCCATGAAGATGGTTTTCCATGGTTTCCCATTTTCACACCAGGCAAATGCTGGGGCTGTACTTTAATTAAGGCCACGGCTGCTTCCTTCCTGTTACTAGGCCTTTCCTATACCATCGTTGCCATAAGACATATCTGTGTCGGTGCGACGTAAAGCAAATAGAAACAAAAAATTCTTGATATTTCTATTGTTAATATTAAAATTAGTATTAATACTAATTTTACATTTAATGTCCTGGAAGGAGTTTAAAATTATTCAGATAGACTTCTCTTAAACTAATTCCTGAGATAACTTTCCTCCATGGTTACAGAATTTGCAACCTAAAGTGTGGTTACTATGATTCTGATATTTTATTAAGTTTCAAATTACTCCTCATAAAATTATGTATACGTATAGGAAACAAATGGAAAGACCATGGAAAGGAGTACACATGTGAGAAACAAATAAGTCCAAAATTTTGTCAGTGGAAGATAGAATAAAGAAACCAAGCAAGTGGCTGTGTGGTTAGGGTCACATAGCTATCAGTTTGCATTCAGGAGATAGTGGGTTCAAACCCCATTGTCAGCAGCCCTGATGATGGTTTTCGTGGTTTCCCTTTTTCATGCCTTTCACTTCCTTCCCACTCATAGTCCATTTCTATCATACCACTGCCATAAAACCAATCAATTAATCATGAATGATCTGCATTTCTAGTACAGAAAAAGGTTGTCTGCACAATGTGTAGGCTGGTGCAGTTGACCTTTGTTTTCCTCTCTTAATTAAGCTTAAAATACTGACAATTAAAAATTTGTATATTTACGTCTCTTTGACATGCTTTTTTATTTTTTAATGCTATTTGTTCGGGGCGTCGACCTATAGAGATCTTTTGCCCCTACTTGCACCATGTGATATGAACCGGCGTGTAATTGGAATGGAGGTAGTGTAGAGTGTTGAATGTGAGGAAAGGAACGTTAAGGACGACACAAACACCCAGTCCCCAGGCCAGGAACATTAATAATTTACAATTAAAAGCCCCTGACCCAGCCGGGAATCAAACCCGAGGCCTCCAGGTGACAGGCGGACGTGTTGCCCCCTACATCACGGAGCTGGACTTGACATATGTTAAAAACAACATAAACGAATTCAGTACTAAGGAAAACATTCACCTTCATGATACTTGGGGCAAAGCAGACATTGACATCCCAATTCATAGGCTGTCAAAAAATGCTCGCTCATATAAAATCAGTTGTTTAAGATTATTTAATAAATTATCACATTCTGCTTGGTCCATTCCTTTAAGAAATTTTAAAAGGAAATTTTATGATTGATTACTAGAAAATCCATTTTATAATACCTCTGAATTCTTAGAAATGCATAAGGTTAGTATTAAGTTTTAATAAAAGGTCTTTGTACACTTAGCCTTGTTAATGAAAATGAAAACCTACAACCTGTTATCCAGTCTTTGACCGGGTCAGGGATGTAATGAATGAACCATATATAGGCTATTATTACAATGGGGTCGCCACTCCCAAGGTGATTATTAATGACTGGTAAATGCTAAGAAATGACCATGGAGAGTGTTGCTGGAATGAAAGATGACAGGGAAAACCGGAGTACCCGGAGAAAAACCTGTCTCGCCTCCGCTTTGTCCAGCACAAATATCACATGGAGGGACCGGGATATGAACCACGGTATCCAGCGGTGACAGGCCGACGCACTGCCATCTGCGCCATGGAGGCTCCGAGCCTTGTTAATATTTACTAAATTATTATCAGTTGACAAAGCCTATTTCATCATGTATGGTCACTGGCAAATAAAGATTCTTGATCCTTGATTTAGGGTTGTCCCCCAGATGGCAGATTCCCTATCAATTGCTTAGCTTTCTTGAACGTTTTCAAAGAACTTGAAAATTTATCAAACATTTCCCTTGGTAATTCATTCCAATCCCTTATTCCTCATCCTAGAAATGAACATTTGCCCCAGTTTGTCCTCCTGAATTCCCACTTTATCTTCATATTATGATCTTTCCTAATTTACTTTTAAAAGCCAACGGCCGTAGCCGTGTTGAAACACCGGATCCCGTGAGATCTCCGAAGTTAAGCAACATTGGGTGTGGTCAGGAGTTGGATGGGTTGCCACGCGCTGTTGGTGGGGGGTAAGGGAATGGAGGAGCAGAAAGGAACTGGCCACCCTACCGCACGTAAACTCCGGCTCAGGAACACCTCTGCGGAGGTTCGGACCTGCCTTCGGGCAGAATAACCCTTACCCCCCTACCTTACTTTTACAAATCTCCAGTCAAACTTATTCGCTTACTAGTGTTATTCCACACCATCTCTCCACCGACAGCTCAAAACATACACACAGTTGAGCATCTCATCTCCTTACTCCCAAGTCTTCCCAGCCCAAAGTTTGTAACACTACTCCTTTGTCAGATATCACCCAGAACAAGTCGTGCTACAATAATGTTCCTTTCTGAGTTGTTCCCACATAGCTGATTATCTTATCAAATAATTCTGCAGCAGTGTCAGTGCCATTCTTGCCAGGTCTGTTCACCCCAAAAACATCAAGTTGTCTATTATCTTTAGAGATAAATTTCATGCCTAGAATTTCATGTTCCTCATCCTTAACTTTTTCATAGCTCACAAATTCTTCTTTCACCAGTATGAATACTCCTCCTCCTGTCATTCCTAACCTGTCTCTACAATAATCACTCCAGCTCCATGTGAAAATTTCTGCATCCCCAATATCACTTCTCAGCCATGAGTCATATGTGCTGGTGCGACGTTAAGCAAATTGGCAAAAAAAAAAAATGAAAAAAAGGATAAAATAAGAATGGTAGTGTTCACTTTTGACAAGTAGACATGCTGTGAGGTAAGGAAAGGGGGGAAGGTAGGCAAAATAAAACAATGTGGTTTAATGCAGCCAGGTGTGAATAGCGCTGCTCCTAGTGAAAGTTGTGCTGTATATACAGAATGTAGACACTAGGTCTTGCAGCAGTTGTGATCACAGGACAAAGAGCCAGAAGGGGCTGGAAGTTCAGGCATTTCTTTTTGCTAAAATAGGCAGGCAAATCAGCAAATAGGCAGTAGAATAATTAAAATAGGCATTTAAAAATTGGCACTAAATTAATTTTACATCCCTGTGGGTGGGGATGATAGAATAATATCAACGGTTCCCCTGTCTGTTGTAAGAGGCAGAAACTAAAAGGGGGACCAGGGCGTCTCAACTTGGAAATGTGGGTTGGTGACCACGGTTCCCCTAGCCGAGTCTGGCATTGCTTTCACTTGTGTCAGGTTCCTCGTTCTTACCTTTCCTGTCTGATCTCCCTTGGTCAACTCTTGGTTCTTTTCTGATCCTGAAGGTACTAGATTTGCGACGCCTGGGGCGTCTTTCATTTTCGTGCCCTTCATGGGCCTTGCCTTTCTTTTGCCGATACCTTCTTTTTTTGAAGTATCGACCTCTTCCATTTTCCTACTGATGAATGTTCATAGAGGATGGTTAACAAGTTGTTCTTCCTCTTAAAACAACAATCGCCACCAGCACTTAATTTTATGTAGCAAGGACTGGACGTGGCAATTCTCTCCGCCATTTGGCTTGTGGAGTTTTTAGTAGAGATTTGTGTAATATGAAAATATTGTTTGTGTAAATGTTATTTTTTATCTGTTAAGATAAAATGAATTTTTTCTTTATTTTTAATACACTACTTTGGAATTATATATTTTTATATCCACTGATTAATTTTAATACATAAATAACAGCAGAAAATATCCACAACAATGTTTTAAGAAAGGTAAAAGAAAAAAAAGGTATTAAGCTATCAAATAGGCTACGGAAGCTAAAACAGGCAGAAAAGGCAAAATAATATCTGGTCCTACCATTCCCAAACATACGGAATTATGTTTGTCTCCATGTGACACTTCAATATATCCACCCAGTTAAAAAAGGCTTCCGGGCTCTAGTAATGATTGTTTTGCACCTAAGTCTTTAAACATTTACTCCCATTTTATCCTCTGCCGATGAAGACTGCAGCCAAAAGTGTTGGGGCCATGTGTTTCTTCACTGTGTTCTCTGTCCATGCAAACTTACACAGCAAGCTGCTGCTCCCCATCTGTTTCCTATACATATCTATATTTTGTTCCTCTCAGATTTGTTACCTGAGCATTCCTCATATAATGAGGACTACATTCTTCTTGCCTGACTACTTAGGAGGGACACAAAACACCTTAGATTAATAAAGCAAGTATATATTTTACTAGCTTATGTTATGAAAGTATTCTTTAGTTCTCTAATGAACACTGTATTGTTTGCCCACAGATAAGGAAGGCAAGGATAAGGACAAGGACAAGAACTTGGTACCTCAGCTAGCAGTGCCCCGACTCAGCGTATGTGCTGATGCTCAGAAGGTAGATCGAGCCAAACTTGCACAGACAGAGGTGAGTTAGATTTTAGACCCTTCTTTATGCAAAACATTTCATTCTATTTGATGAGCTAAAAGAATTTGTAACTTAAAATTTTTTCATTCTGTCGAACACATACAGTTAATGCTATAAGTATTCCTACACCTGTGCTGATGAACGGTATGTAGCATTGAGTTTTTAAATTTTTGTATAGTTTTCATTCCCCACCCTTCGGGAGGGGCGGGCCCCGTAGAGAGTTACGTTCTCTCTCGGGCCAGGAGAAGTGAAGAGAACTGTGTGGTGCGACGGATGAAGAAGATGGGTACCATGATATGACGAATTGAGTGAGGGGGAAGATGGAGCCTCTTGGCTACGGTGATGTTAATGATAGAGGATGTGCACTAGGAGTGAAGTTTAGAGAAAAGTACCAGGATAGAGTTGAAGGGTTAGGAGGTGCAGGGACGTTGAATGCCCTCTAACATTTATTTTCTCTGTTGCTGTTTATTCTCTTCTTGAACATCTGTACAGATTTTGGAAAAGGATCAAACACTACCCCTGGTAAACCATTCCATTCCTTCACGCCCTTCCCAATGAATGAAAATTTACCCCAATCGCTTCTGCTAAAATCCAGCATCGGAGGTGGGTAGGGGAAGAAACTAGGTGAGGGAGAGGGTAGACTGACGGATTGACGAGGTTAAAAAGAAGTGACTGGCCGGGGGCAACGGTGTGTACTATTGATGGGATGTCTTACAGGATGGGGTGGGGAGCTGGAGGGCTCCACTTTATGGCGTTGGCAATAGATGTAAGCTCTGTTGTCAATAAGGTGTTGTACATCTTCGGCACTTGTGACGTGGATAGCATTGAGTCAACTGCTATACAATAATTGTAGAGGTTAGTGTAATAGGACTAATGGTATTATGAAACAAAACATTCCTTTATTTTTGTTCATCTAAGATTTGGACAAAACGTGTATACAATCTCTAGTATTAAAGGCATAATATCAAGAAAAAAACCAGCTATCATGTCATAAGTATTCGTAAAGACATGAAAGGATTCTCTAAACAGGGTTGGAAGCCCAATTCCCATACGGCAGAAACTCTTCTGACAAGCAGTTGTTCAGTTCGAGATCGACAGCAGCTGTGTGTTTGAGTGTGTGATTGTAAAGTGGTGTCAATATGAGTTGTAAGGAAAAAGAAACCAGTCGAGCAGAGCGCAAGCTTGTTATTAGACTCCACAATCCATGTAAATCTTTATGGGAGATCCCCACACTTACTGGAAGACATTTTCCTAGAATACAGTGTTATACAATTTACACTAACAATTTTTTCTATTAAACACACAGCTCATCCTTAATAAATTTATATTGTTTACAAAATTCTACTTACATCTCCTGTACTTACAAACATAGTCAACTCGTATACAGTATGTGGAATTGCTTCAAATAACACTACACAACTGCTATAAAATTAGAATTTACATTGCATTTATTTATTTATTTATTTATTTATTTATTTATTTATTTATTTTATTACCACCCATTTCGGAACCTAAGTAGCATAACGACCAGCTGCGTCTTAACCAGAGCCCCTTTTGCCACCGCTTTTCAGAGTTCCTGAAGGGCCTTCACAGCTACCATAGTGGTTCCAGGGCCCTCGAAGTGTCCATTGTACTTCACCCCTACAGGCAGTCCCCTACTTTGGCTGTCCAGTCTCCATTTATTAGGGGATGGAATTAATTTATTCACAAAAAGTGTGTATTTACAATAACCTGCACTGGTCGGATGCCCTCTAACATTTCTTTTCTCTGTGGCTGTTTATTCTCTTCTTGAATATCTGCACAGATTTTGCAAAAGGATCAAACACTACCCCTAGTAAACCATTCCACTCCTTCACGCCGTTCCCAATGAATGAAAATTTACCCCAATTGCTTCTGCTAAAATCCCTTCTAATTTTATACTTGTGGTCAGCCATGCTAATATAATTATTTTCTAACTGAAGCCTCTCACGGATTTCTTCCCATGCTTCCTCACCTGTATAGGCTCTATATAATCCTATAAGTCTAGTTTTCTCCCTTCTCTTACTTAAAGTTTCCAACCCAAGTTTCTCAACATTTCTGACACACTACTTTTTCTCCTGAAATCTCCTGTTACAAATCTTGCTGCTTCCCTCTGCACGCCATCTATTTCTTTTATTAGGTATTCCTGGTGAGGATCCCAAACACTGTTTACATATTCCAATAATGGATGAACCAAACTTGAGTAACTTTTCTCTTTTAATTCTTTGTTGCATCCTTTAAGTAGCCTCATTATGACATGTAACGATCTGTATGCTTTCCCAACAATGTCATCAACATGACCCTTCCAGTGCAAATCGCTTTCAAATCTCACACCTAAGTATTTGCACTTGCCATCTTTTGGGATAATTACCTCATCCAAAGTATATTTAAATTCAGTTTTAAAGCTCCTGTTTGTAAATGTTGTAACAGTCGATTTGTCTCCATTAACCTTCACATTATTCTTTTCAACCCATTGTTGGATACTGTCAAGGTCGCTTTGTAATTCTGACAATCCTCAATATTATTTATTTCCCTTAAAAAATGATGTCATCTGCATACAATCTTATTTTTTATGTTATACTGTATCATTCCCTAAATTGTTTGTGTATATTAAGAAAAGTAATGGACCAATTATACTACCCTGTGCAATTCCCTTCCAAACTTTCTCTTTCTGCGATACATTATTTCCTACTTTGACTTTCTGAACCCTTGAATTTATAAATGCTCTCGTCCAACATATAACCCTTATGTCCATTCTAATTCCCTCAAATTTCTTTAATAATATTCCATGTTCCACTCTGTCAAAGGCTTCTAACTGGCCTCCTGAATCCATCTGATCTGATAAGTCCTGCTGAAATCCCACCAGTTGTGCCTCACAAGAAAATTTCTTTCTAAATCCATACTGGCTCCTCATGAACCAATTTTTATCGTCACATACCCCTCTGATGTACTTTGCTATTAAACTCTCCCATATTTTACAAACTACACTGGTCAGGCTGATTGGTCTGTAATTCTCAGATTTCCTTTTATCACCCTTTCCTTTATAAATTGATATTATTATAGATTCCTTCCATTCCTTTGGTATTACACTATTATTTATGACATAGTCATAGAGAAATTTTAAATAAAGCACTATATACCACCCCATTGTCTTTAATACCTCCCCAGTAATTTGATCACTCCCTGCTGCTTTTCCTTGCTGAAGCAGTTGGATTTCTCTGAAAATATCCTCATCTGTGAATGAGAAGCTTCTTGTTTCCTTATGTATCTCTCTCTCTCTCTATCTTCTGTTTTGATTTCCAACTCCTGACAATCTTCTACTGAACCTCTAAATTCCCTACTAAATAGATTTGCTTTCTCAATATCTGTTAAAAAGTGATCACCCCCTTCTCCCACCATTGTGGGAATTTGCATTCCTTTTCCTTTTTGATTCCTAATATATGAATACAGCTTTTTCCATTTCCCTTTGTGGTCAATACCCTCTTGAAGTAGGTATGCCATTCATAAAATTCTCTTTTGCTTCCTTTTTCACTCTATTAAGTTCCTCATTAGCTGTTTTCTAGTTTCTATACTCTCCCTACCCTCTTTGATTTTCCTGTTTACTATTCTACATTTTCTTTTTAATTTTCTTATTTCCCTTGTATAATAAACAGGGTCTGAGGTCATTTTACACTTCTCAACAGGTATAAATCTCTTCTCTCCTTCCCAAATGATTCCTTTAAATTTTGCCAAAGTGTATCCACATTACTCCCTTCACTTATCCAAAAAATGAATTATGATTTAAGGTCCCAAAATCATCAACTTTAGTTTTTCTGTACAATTTCTTGTCTTGTGTGAGCCCTCCTCTTAAGCTTTTTTGGTACCAGTCCTACATCCATTATTACAGTCTTATGGTCACCTATTCCTTCAATTACCTCAGTTTTATCAACAATTTCCCATGGTTTAATCAAGAATACTGTTCCGGGGATACCGTGGTGGACAGATGAACGGGCTGATTTAGTCAGTGAAAAGATTAATTTAAAAGTTTAAAATTAGAGTTATACTGTACTTCCTTCTCCTTGTTTGTTTATTTTCAAAAAATAAACTTTACAGTTCAGGTACAGAAGTTCATAAGACTGGGTAACAATTTTAGAAAATTGAATAACAATCAATTAACAACTTTGAGCTTGAAGCTCCCTCGTTATACATTCTCCATGAGCACTGCGGCTCCTTTCAAAAAAAACAGTTCAAGGAGACGGATCTCCCGAGTCCTGTTATACCATTAAGATACAAGGTGTGTAAAATATACTCAATTCCAAGAGCACCTTTGTTCCACAAAATTATCTAGGAGTCTATTCTCCGAACATTACTACATTACAGCTTTCCAAAGGCACCATTCAACATTTACATTAACACCTCTACATTCATAGAAAGAGCATCAATGCTCTACAAAATTTATGCTTTGAGATCTATCTCCAGAAATTTCCAGGCCTATCAAAGGCTCAACCTACATCTTACAAATTCTTAGATGCTCAATAGTCGAACATCTTTACACCTAGAGGAATTATGTAAAATTTCACGGACATCTTTACACCAAAAGGAATTATGTAAAATTTCACAGGGGTATTAAATACCCATTCAACCGGGCCTTTGTGAAAAACAATAGGTTAAAGTTACTGGCCCAAAAAATCAAAGTTGCATGGAGGCGGACACTTGCGCTCCTTGAAAATCAAAATGAAAGTTTAAAACCCTATTTGGGCTTATGGCCTGAAGTTACAGAGGCTAAGCTTATACTACCGAGGTGACTTGATGGAGAAAATATTTAAGTTATAAAGATTATAAACTGAAAAAGGTTACAAAATCATAGTCACCTCCAAATCAATTTGATAGGGAACACGAGAGGATAGATCACTCTCTATTCCCTGATTATGTTAAGTTCCTTTGACTTGTTTGAAATTTACATTTGGACTTGTAATTTATATTTCAGAAAATTAAAGTTAAATAGTTAAAAATCGGAAACCTTCCCCTCGAGCTAGCTTTCAAAGACTATCACTTAATAAAATCCAGACTGCCATTACCTTGAGCTGATGTACTGCTCGAAGATGGATGAGGCACTCCCCCCTCCCCCCTTCTTTGTAAACACACACACTAGACTGGAGCGACGAATAAGACCCCCTGATTGAAAATGTGCCAGCTTTTATACCCAAGAGGAAGGGTCTAGAGAGCTCACTGCTAAAGCCCAACACACCCCCAATTCTTATTGGGTAATTAAATAAATACTAGACATCGTTTGAATGGCTGAAAAATAAATATACAAAATTTTCTATTGGCCAACATCCAAAGTTGGCGGAAAGGGATAGAAGTGTTGCAAATTTTAATGCACCAAAAACAAAGAATAACCAACTCAGTTTAGTAAATCTTAAAATAACAAATTACTTTGCAATCTTAATAGTCCCTCCTCACACCAGAGGGCAATAACGTAAGTTGTTTGGTAGGGACATCTCTAGAGAAAAGTCCAAACTTCTTGTATTAGTTGTTGCAACTTGAGGATGGCAGATAGAGTTCTTCCAGGCGCTTGATTGAAATGAACGGGGCAGGTGTACCTCCTGGTTCAAATACATCTAGCAAGTTATTGAGACGAGTTGGTTCTTGTACTACTTGTGTAAATCCTCCCTCCCAAATTAACTTATTTGCCAGTTCCTGTTCATGGACTTCACTTGCAGCTTCATTCCATTCAACTTCAGGCAAGTTTAGATCTCCCCCAATTATTACCATATCATTATTATTGTTTTTATGAATATAATCTAATATTTTGTCAAATATTTCCATGTCTCTTTCCTCTTTTCCAGGCCTATATGTTCCTATAATTCCCACCTCCTTCATATTATCATAAACTAATTTTATCCCTAATATTTCATCCCTTTCATCAGTAAACCATTCATGTGAGCAATAAGTTTCCTTCACCAGAATAAACACCCCCCCCCCCTCCCATTTTATCTCCTCAGTCTCTACGATAAACTGTATGCTCTTCTGGAAATACATCTCTATTACCTTCTCTCAACCTCAACCACGATTCCACTCCTATCACCACATCAGTCTCATAAGATTCCATCAATTTACTGAATTTTAATTGTTTGTTTACTACACTCTGACAGTTTACCAAGAGCAATCTCAGACCCCCTTCCTCCCTGCAACTTGACTATTGCATTTGGGTAACTTGAAATTCCCTAGTTTCCTTTCTACCAGTTTTCCTAGTCGGTGTTATAACTCAAGGGAGTTGCCTTTTTTACAGTACATATCTTATGATTAATAAAATCGAGACCAATATTTGCTATCTTTCGTTTACCTGAATTGTTTAGATGAAGGCCATGCTTTGTGTAACAGTGTCTCTCGAAACTGCTGCATTCATTTACTTGAGCATTACGAAAATGTTTACAAATTTTAACCATATCTGTATGAACTTTGTCCACTTCAATGTTCACACACGAGTCTCTACTCAAATCATGCCTGTGGGGCACATTCACTATAAAGATGTTAGTGTGAGTCAGCTTACCCAGTGTACATTTAAGTTTAGAACTGACATTCTTGACGGCATTGTGAGCTACGTCGTTCATCCCACCGATGATCACTAGTTCATCACGATTTCCAAGAATTCTTGCTGCTTGCTCCATGTTCTTGATTGGGGCCCCAGGATAGATGACGGCCGATGCTGCAATATCTTCGTTGTTCATTTCCTTCGCAATTCCCCTCGCCCGGCTATCACCAAAAATAAGAATGTTCGACACTTTCACCGGTGCACTGTATGGAATTTTAGGCCTAACTTTGCCGTGTCTCATAACGGAGTTTGTGCTACACCTTTGGCTGCTTCCCATACGAAAATGTCCTTGCATATCACTTACTTCCCTCAGAGCTGAAAATCTATTTTTGGTATCAATTACAAAGTTGTCTTTATTTAACTGTGGCCAAGCTATCAAATCAAAGTACTGCAGTATCTAAAAGCACAGTGTGCTGTGCTTTTAAATATGAAGAGTGCAATGATTGGGTTGCTTGCAAGAAGTTTTATGTTTCTGAAGCAATTTGGAAGAAACGCCTTGCTTTCGCAAAACAATGTGTCAGCGCACCACCTGTGTTTTGGAATAAAGTTATTTTCTCATTTGGATCAGATGGACTACAAATGGTATGGCTGAAAAAAGAATACAAAGCTAGCGCCCTCAAACCTGTATCCTACAGTGAAACACGGAGGTGGAAATGTGCTGTTTTGGGGATGCATGAGTGCTGCTGGATTAGGGAAGCTTCATAATTATAGACGGTATAATGGATCACAAAATGTATATTGACATTTTGAAAACAAATCTGGCTGCCAGTGCTGAACAAATGAACCTCCGAAACAACTTTGTGTCCATGAACCTACTACGCTGGCGTAGCAGGGGGGAGGTGATACTCCCACGTGGCGCGTCCCAGGTGGTGGATAGTGGAGTCCTAACCGGCTTGCCAGCAGACTTGAGGGAAATAAAATACCTCTCGCAGACCAAACACACAACCCCCTGTGGGTGGGGGACGCAGATGAAGAATACACCCATGGTATCCCCTGCCTGACGTAAGAAGCGACTAAAAGGGGTGACCAAGGGATGTTCAAATTAGAACCATGATACTACTTGTGATTAGTACCACCACACAGGAAACACCATGGGTCACTTTTACTTGTGCGTAGTACCACTATGTTAGGTACACAATAGGTTTGTGATTAGTAGCTACAGTGTGTGCTCAGGATGCATTTTACAATACCTGTGATTCGTACCACTATATGAGTGACACCATGGATGAGCGACACCATGGTTCTGCCTTGCCTATGGGAATCAACATCTATATCATCTGATAGCCAAGTAGGCATCAATTTTTGGTAAAGAGACAGTCTCTCACAGTGCATTGGCACTGCTGGTGGCTCCAAGTAGCCTATGCTGTAGCCTCCACGGTATGCACTAGCCAGCATCTTGGTAGGTGTGCTAGGTACCAACTGATGAGCCCAGCCTAGCACACGGGGGCGAAACACTGGCAACCAGGAATGAGTTAGCTGGGAAATTTATAATGTCCAATAACGGACCATTTATATTGGTATTAAAACTGCAAATCCCAAACCCTTAAAAGTGAATATGGTGCCTAAACTATTACATCAAAATTATATGAGCAAACTTTGTAGGTCTACTTCATGACAGCATATGCTTATCTTCAGCAGATAACTTGCAATAGCACTTTTAAGGTTACGACTTTTACGGTTCATCAAACAGCGTAAAAGCATTCAGTATCTATAAATCTCACAGTAAATGTGACAGTTTAGCAACAATCCACAAAGCATGATGCAATAGGTATTTTCAATCAGTAGAATCTATTAAAAATGTTTAAGAAATGAACATCCAACATGGACTCCGCTACCTACGCTCATGTGAAGATTGCACACCATTGATAAGTTTAATCAATCAACAATGATCTGCACTCAGGACTGTTGCCCAGGTGGCAGATTTCCTTTCAATTGTGTACCTATTCATTGCTTAAACAATTTCAAAGAAGTTGGAAATTTATTGGTAATCTAGTACATAAGCCTGTCTTCAGTCAAAATTACTGTCTATAAAATAATTGGAACTTCTAAATGGACTGACTTAAAATATCTTACAAAGTTACACTTTACAGGTTTTATAAGGGATTCAAATTGAATCAAAACAGGTACACAAGAACTTTGTTTATCTGGATTAAGTGGGATCAGAACTGATCTGGATTAACAAAAATCCGGATAATCTGTAAAAACTAAAAAACAAATACAGTTCATGTTATATAATATATTAACATACATTGTACAGTAATACCTTTTTTATTTTCAATTGTACAAAAATATAAGAACACTTTTCTTACATTTACGACTCTGTTTTATGCACTAAAATAATGTGTGAGCTTTTGCTGTTTTACATTTGTATAGCGTTTATGCACAGCACGATCACGAAGACGTTTTAATAACATCAGTTCTGCCGGTGTAGTTTTAGTCTGGGATTCTAAATAGGCCATCAGTTTGTCCAGCTGCATTGTTGCATCTCCACGAGTCATAGTTTCTTCTGATGGAGCGCCGGTTTCATTTTCGAATTCACCATCACTCTCGTCATTACCTGCCGAGGAACAAGAGGCAATAATTTATTCATCTGTCATTATGCCGTAGCCTGAATTACAGTCATTTTTCAACCAGTCATTTACATCGCTCACATCTATGTCCGAGCATCCAGGAATGTGTGTAAATGTGTTAAGAAACTCAGAAGAGCCCACAATTTCCCATTCTCAATTCCAGGTGAATGCCAGAACAGTACCTTTGATAGACCTCGGCCGACTCACTTCCAATTCCTGTCTTTAACTATCCTTGGTGGAAAAGACATTCAGGAAGAATCAGTCCCGTAAATACTGTACAAGTAAAAATAAATTTTGATTATTTTCGATCCGGATAAACCGGAGATCTGGATTAATGAGGGCCGAATATACGAGGTTCTTGCGTATTGTAGTTTTTCCTTACAAACCATATTGAGTGCAGTTGTCGCTCAGAATTGTACTTTGACACCTATGGATCTACATACTCTTGAGAAAGCTACATACAAGTGTCCAAAACAAAACACCATCAACAGCGTCACATGCCTTCACTCCATAAAAGCGCTGCGCACAGGTTTGGAATTTAATCCAAGCTTTTGGCACGCATTCTAGTGATAACTCCCTTATCATGTCAGCCAACATTCTGATGGTAAAAATATTTTCAACAAACGGGACTCAAACCAGTTAAACATGGTGTCAAACCATATAGATTTGATGCATTAACAACCGTGGCCACCAGTTGGGCTGCTGTATCTTTAGAGATAAACCCCAGAATGGAAAAAAAAATTCATTCATTTCATTGAAAGATAGTATTTTTCATTGAACAGTTCAGGTATGAATATATTTGTGAAAGAAACAGAAGTCAGGATGTACGCAGTTCGACGTCAGCCTGATAGACATAGCTGTGTACCTATGTCGTCATGGCGAATATGCGATGAAGACTTCGCTGATAGAAATATATTTTTCTTTTTAAAAGTACAAAAGTCATGGTCATGAGAGGTTCGTTGTATTTTTCTTGTAAAGAAGACATAACAATCTATTACTGGTACCAATTTCAGCTCTTGAAACCTTCTCAATCTGTGAATGGCACACAGAATTAGGGGTTTTATATACATAGATGATTCTAATCCCTAATACCTCTCCCCATAAACTAATATTTGCCCAAATTTGTCCTTTGAATTCCAACTTTCTCTTCATATTATATGATCTTTCTTACATTTTAAAGCTCCTCTCAAGCTTATTTTTCTACTAATGTCATTTCAGGACATCTCTCCACTGACAGCTCAGAATATACTGCTTGACATAAAATTGTTAGTGTTGAACTGTAGAAGTATTGTAAGGAAAGGAATAGAATTAAGTAATTTAATAGATATATATTTACCATATATTGTAATAGGAGTTGAATCATGGCTGAGAAATGATATAATGGATGCAGAAATTTTCTCACGGCACTGGAGTGTGTAATACCAATATAAATGGTCCGTTATTGGACATTATAAATTTTCCAGCTACCTCATTCTTAGTTGCCAGCGTTTCGCCCTCGTGTGCTAGGGTGGGCTCATCAGTTGGTACCTAGCACACCTACTAATACGCTGGCTAGTGCATACCGTGGAGGCCACTGCGTAGGCTAACTGGAGCCACCGGCAGTGCCAATGCACTAAGAGACTTTGTCTCATCACTAAAAATTGATGCCTGCTTGGCCGTTAGATGATAGGCTCCAGTTAGCCTACGCAGTGGCCTCCACGGTATGCACTAGCCAGCGTATTGGTAGGCGTGCTAGGTACCAACCGATGAGCCCACCCTAGCACACGAGGGCGAAACGCTGGCAACCAAGAATGAGCTAGCTGGGAAATTTATAATGTCCAATAACGGACCATTTATATTGGTATTATAAATTTGCTCATTCACGACAAATATTTCAGATTCCCTATGGGAATCAACATCTATATCAACTGGAGTGTGTATCGTAGAGATAGGATAGGAAGGGTGGGAGGGGGAGTGTTCATTCTGGTGAAAGAAGAATTTGTAAGCTACGAAAAAGTTAAAGATGAGACACATGAAATTCTAGGTGTAAGGCTCATTTCTAAAGATAATAGGCAACTTGATATATTTGGAGTGTACAGATCGGGAAAGGGTAGCACTGACGCGGATTCGGAATTATTTGATAAGATAGTCAGCTATGTGGGAAACGACATGGAAAGAAATGGGATTGTAGCGGGAGATCTGAATTTGCCAGATGTCAATTGGGAAGGAAATGCGAACGACAGGAAGCATGACCAACAAATGGCAAATAAGTTAATATGGGAAGGACAGCTGATTCAGAAAGTGATGGAACCAACCAGAGGGAAAAATATCCTGGATGTGGTGCTGATAAAAACAGATGAGCTCTATAGGAAAACTGAAGTAATAGATGGTATTAGTGATCATGAAGCTGTTTATGTGGTAGTTAAAAATAAATGTGATAGAAAGGAAGGTCTTAAAAGTAGGACTGTTAGGCAGTACCATATGGCTGATAAAGCAGGCATGAGGCAGTTTCTAAAAAGTAGCTATGATCGGTGGAAAACGGTAAATAAAAATGTAAACAGACTCAGGGATGGGTTTAAAGAAATTGTTGAGGAATGCGAAAACAGGTTTGTACCATTAAGGGTGGTAAGGAATGGTAAAGACCCACCTTATTATAATAGAGAAATAAAGAGACTAAGAAGGAGGTGCAGACTGGAAAGAAATAGAGTTAGAAATGGCTGTGGAAGTAAGGAGAAATTGAAGGAACTTACTAGAAAATTGAATCTACAAAGAAGGCAGCTAAGGATAACATGATGGCAAGCATAATTGGCAGTCATACGAATTTTAGTGAAAAATGGAAGGGTATGTATAGGTATTTTAAGGCAGAAACAGGTTTCAAGAAGGACATTCCAAGAATAGTTCATGAACAAGGGAGTGTGTATGTGATGATCTTCAAAAGGCAGAAGTATTCAGTCAGCAGTATGTAAAGATTGTTGGTTACAAGGATGATGTCGAGATAGAGGAGGAGACTAAGGCCAAAGAAGTAATAAAATTTACGTATGATAACAATGACATTTACAATAAGATACAAAAGTTGAAAACTAGAAAAGCGGCTGGAATTGATCAGATTTCTGGGGATATACTAAAGACAATGGGTTGGGATATAGTACCATATCTGAAGTACTTATTTGATTATTGTTTGGTCGGAGGAGCTATACCAGATGAATGGAGAGTTGCTATTGTAGCCCCAGTGTATAAAGGAAAGGGTGATAGACATAAAGCTGAAAATTACAGGCCAGTAAGTTTGACATGCATTGTATGTAAGCTTTGGGAAGGCATTCTTTCTGATTATATTAGACATGTTTGTGAAATTAAAAACTGGTTTGATAGAAGGCAATTCGGTTTTAGGAAGGGTTATTCCACTGAAGCTCAACTTGTAGGATTCCAGCAAGATATAGCAGATATCTTGGATTCTGGAGGTCAAATGGACTGTATCGCGATAGACCTGTCTAAAGCATTTGATAGGGTGGATCATGGGAGACTACTGGCAAAAATGAGTGCAATTGGACTAGACAACAGAGTGACTGAATGGAATGCTATATTTCTAGAAAATAGATCTCAGAGAATTAGAGTAGGCAAAGCTTTATCTGACCCTGTAATAATTAAAAGGGGAATTCCTCAAGGCAGTATTATTGGACCTTTATGTTTTCTTATATATATAAATGATATGAGTAAACGAGTGGAATCGGAGGTAAGGCTTTTTGCGGATGATGTTATTCTCTATAGAGTGATAAATAAGTTACAAGATTGTGAGCAACTGCAACGTGACCTCGAAAATGTTGTGAGATGGACAGCAGGCAATGGTATGTTGATAAACGGGGTTAAAAGTCAGGTTGTGAGTTTCACAAATAGGAAAAGTCCTCTCAGTTTTAATTACTGTGTTGATGGGGTGAAAGTTCCTTTTGGGGATCATTGTAAGTATCTAGGTGTTAATATAAGGAAAGATCTTCATTGGGGTAATCACATAAATGAGATTGTAAATAAAGGGTACAGATCTCTGCACATGGTTATGAGGGTGTTTAGGGGTTGTAGTAAGGATGTAAAGGAGAGTGCATATAAGTCTCTGGTAAGACCCCAACTAGAGTATGGTTCCAGTGTATGGGACCCTCACCAGGATTACCTGATTCAAGAACTGGAAAAAATCCAAAGAAAAGCAGCTCGATTTGTTCTGGGTGATTTCCGTCAAAAGAGTAGCGTTACAAAAATGTTGCAATGTTTGGGTTGGGAAGAACTGAGAGAAAGAAGAAGAGCTGCTCGACTAAGTGGTATGTTCCGAGCTCTCAGCGGAGAGATGGCGTGGAATGACATTAGTAGACGAATAAGTTTGAATGGCGTTTATAAAAGTAGGAAAGATCACAATATGAAGATAAAGTTGGAATTCAAGAGGACAAACTGGGGCAAATATTCATTTATAGGAAGGGGAGTTAGGGATTGGAATAACTTACCAAGGGAGATGTTCAATAAATTTCCAATTTCTTTGAAATCATTTCGGAAATGGCTAGGAAAGCAACAGATAGGGAATCTGCCACCTGGGCGACTGCCCTAAATGCAGATCAGTATTGATTGATTGATTGATTGATTGATTGATTGATTGATTGATTGATTGATTGATTGATTGATTGATTGATTGATTGATTGATTGATTGATTGATTGATTGATTGATTGATTGATTGATTGATTGATTGATTGATTGATTGATTGATTGATTGATTGATTGATTGATTGATTGATTGATTGATTGATTGATTGATTGATTGATTGATTGATTGATTGATTGATTGATTGATTGATTGATTGATTGATTGATTGATTGATTGATTGATTGATTGATTGATTGATTGATTGATTGATTGATTGATTGATTGATTGATTGATTGATTGATTGATTGATTGATTGATTGATTGATTGATTGATTGATTGATTGATTGATTGATTGATTGATTGATTGATTGATTGATTGATTGATTGATTGATTGATTGATTGATTGATTGATTGATTGATTGATTGATTGATTGATTGATTGATTGATTGATTGATTGATTGATTGATTGATTGATTGATTGATTGATTGATTGATTGATTGATTGATTGATTGATTGATTGATTGATTGATTGATTGATTGATTGATTGATTGATTGATTGATTGATTGATTGATTGATTGATTGATTGATTGATTGATTGATTGATTGATTGATTGATTGATTGATTGATTGATTGATTGATTGATTGATTGATTGATTGATTGATTGATTGATTGATTGATTGATTGATTGATTGATTGATTGATTGATTGATTGATTGATTGATTGATTGATTGATTGATTGATTGATTGATTGATTGATTGATTGATTGATTGATTGATTGATTGATTGATTGATTGATTGATTGATTGATTGATTGATTGATTGATTGATTGATTGATTGATTGATTGATTGATTGATTGATTGATTGATTGATTGATTGATTGATTGATTGATTGATTGATTGATTGATTGATTGATTGATTGATTGATTGATTGATTGATTGATTGATTGATTGATTGATTGATTGATTGATTGATTGATTGATTGATTGATTGATTGATTGATTGATTGATTGATTGATTGATTGATTGATTGATTGATTGATTGATTGATTGATTGATTGATTGATTGATTGATTGATTGATTGATTGATTGATATTCCCTCAGCTCGACTCCTTACTCCCAAGTCTTCTCCACACAAAGTTTGCAACATTTTCCTAACACTACTTTTCTATGGTCAGAAATCGCCCAGAACAAATTGTGCTGGTTTTCTTTGGATCTGTTCTAGTTTTTGAATCAAGGAATCCTGGTGTAGATCCCACACTGGAACTATACTCTAATTGGAGTCTTACCAGTGACTTCTATGCCCTCTCCTTTACATTCTTATTATAACCCCTAAATACCCTCATAACTGTCTGAAGAGATTTCATTCACCATCATTCATTTTTACCTTCGCCGGGCTGAGTGGCTCAAACGGTTGAGGTGCTGGCCTTCTGACCCCAACTTGGGAGGTTCGATCCTGGCTCAGTCCAGTGGTATTTCAAGGTGCTCAAATATGTCAGCCCCATGTCAGTAGATTTACTGGCACTTAAAATGCAGGACAAAATTCCAGCACCTTGGCATCTCCGAAAACCGTTAATGTAGTTAGTGGGACGTAAAGCCAATAACATTATTATTATTATTATTATTATTATTATTATTATTATTATTATTATTATTATTATTATTATTATTATTAATTTTACCTTCAATAACTCCTCAACTGAGGTTGGAGTTGGAGTCAGGAGGGGCATCCGACCATAAAATCACACCTTTCATCTCAACCCATCCCCATCTGCTGGGCTGAGTGGCTCAAACGGTTGAGGCGCTGGCCTTCTGACCCCAACTTGGCAAGTTTGATCCTGGCTCAATCTGGTGGTATTTGAAGGTACTCAAATACATCAACCTCGTATCGGTAGATTTACTGGCACATTAAAGAACTCCTGCGGGATTAAATTCCGGCACCCCGTCGTCTCCAAAAACCATAAAAGTAGTTACTGGGATGTAAAACAAATAACACTATTATTATCATCGCCGTCTGGCTCCATGGCTAAACGGTTAGTGTGCTGGTCTTTGGTCCAAGGGGTCCCAAGTTAAATTCCTGGCTTGTTCAGGGATTTTAACCTTCATTAGTTAATTCCAATGGCTTCAGGGCTGGGTGTGTATGCCATAGTCAGCATTAGAATTCATCATAGGCAGGGCCCCATCCTCATAGATGCTAAGTCGCTTATAAGGCTTCAACTCGAAACGCCTGCACCAGGTCTCTCAAAGGCTACATGTCATTGTTATATCTCATCCGCGATACCCTATCAAGGAACTGGACTAGGGGCCATATTTGGCGAGTAGCTTTCCCAATGTCAGTGCTGTACCGTCCGAGAGTCTCAGCCTGGCACGCAGGAGTGATTGGTACAAATGGCTTATTGTTTTTTATAATGAGTGACTAGTTCTACTCAAGTATATCAATGCAGTTTATAAAAATCTTTAAAACAGAACTGTATCAACAGAGTATGTTGTATTTCTCTTACAACGGTTGATTCTCTCCAGTTCCCCATCATAGAGTTTGATCCAGAGACGTTCCGCATCCTGCTGGATTACCTGCACACGGGATCCTGTCCATTGACATGCTCCAACATTCCAGGGCTCATCTGTGCAGCAGAGCATTACGACCTCCCAGAGTTGCTGCAGGCCTGTTTCCATCACGCCAAGCAGTTCTTACGGATTGATGTGGTAAGTTCTTCACCTAACCTGAAATAATATTAGGGTCTTCCCTCTTTTTTTTTTTTTTTTTTCAGTGAGAAGAGGGCTTTGGTTTGTTAGTTATTTGCTATTTATTTAACGTCACACCAACACATCAAAGATTTTGGCAACAGAGGGATGGGAAAGGGCTAAGATTGGAAAGATAGCAGCCATGGACTTAGCCCAAGCATCTTTCTGGGGCAAAAATGGGAAACAATCGTCAGGGCTGCTGACGGTGGGATTCAAACCCACTATCTCTCGAATGCAAGCTCACAGCTGCACGACCCTAAATGCACAGACAACTCGCTCGGTAGCGAGAAGAGCAGTTTGTCACTGAGCAAGTTTGGTTCATGGTTCAAGGTGTGTAGCTTGTTAGCTTGCATTCAGGAGATAGTGGGCTAAAACCCCAATGTTGACAGCCCCTGAAAATGGTTTTCCATGATTTCCCATTTTCACACTAGACAAATGCTGAGGCTGTAGCTTAATTATGACCATGGTCACTTCTTTCCCAATTCTAGCCTTATCCTATCCCATCATTGCCATAAGACCTGTCTTAGTCAGTGCAACGTAAAACAAATAGAAAAAGTTTACTTCATTAAATAATCCAGTATTACTCAGTTGCTGATATTGCACATAAAAGATGTCCTGCTCCATGGCTAAATTGTTAGTGTGCTGGCCTTTGGTCCCAGGGGTCCTGGGTTCGATTCCTGGCAGGGACGGGAATTTTAACCACATTTGGTTAATTCCACTGACACTGGGGCTGGGTGTGTGTGTCGTCTTCATCATCATTTCATCCTCATCACGACACACAGGTCGCCTACAGGCGTCAAATCAAAAGACCTGCATCTGGCGAGCCGAACTTGTCCTCGGACACTCCCAGCACTAAAAGCCATATGCCATTCCATTCCACATAAAAGATGGTTCAGTATCTGATGAAAAGAACCCAGATACCTACTCAAAATTGTCCTTGTAATTATTCCTCAGATATATTTATCAGTAGTGGACATTAATATATTGCTTGTTGCATAAAACTATATGCTAAAGACCATATATCGCCGCCCTGTTGTATTTTTTAATGCTGCCAACTTGACTAGTTACATATTGAAATCACGAGACATAACCATCAACAAAATAACCTCAAATTAATTAACAATAATGGAGGTTCCCTTGCCCAAGTAGATGATCAATCAAGATATTCATAATTAAGTCAGTTTTCTAGCTGAATGAGATGTTAAGGAAATAAACACTTTCTCTCACCCTCACTCAATTTAATTTTATTTATTTCTGCCTTTATTTTGATATATGCATTACCATAACCGTATTCTTCGGTGTTTGCCTCATGTAAATAATTCGTTTGCTATTACTTGTCAGAAGAAGAGAAACCACGCTTTAAAACACTAGTGTCCAAAAGTTAAGGATAAGTTACGAGTAAGCAGGGCAACAGGAAATAGACCGCAAATTGCACGACATATGCACCTACCAACCTTACGTGTTAGTTCTGTACAGGAAAGGAGTGTTCCCTGCTTTGACTAGCAGCGTAACTACAAGGTAAACACGGCCAGTGCCTGCGCCCCATATTCCCTCAGTCGTGTTTGCCCTGTTATAATACGTGGAGTGTAGCCTCATGGTGAACGTGACAACACAGTGGCACAATGATGCCATTTGGACCCTGTTTTGCAGGATAGAATACTCGGCCGCCTGGAAGCAGGCCAGATACAGACCGAAGTTGCCGTATCCTTGAATGTAGCACAAAGTGTCATTTCTAGGCTTTGGAGATGATTTCGAGACACAGGAGATGTTTGTCGTAGGCCAGTACCAGGATGACCAAGGGTAACCACCCCTCAGCAGGACCGATATCTGGCCTTAACCGCCCGATGAAATCAGAGTGCACCTGCAAGTCAATTGTCGGCAGAGCTTGCAACCGTCTCAGGGGTTGCCGTTTTCTGGCAAACTGTGTACCGGAGGCTCAGAACAGCAGGGCTGTTTGTCCGACGTCCAGCGGTGTGCGTCCCGCTCACTCCAGCACAGAGACGGGTCCGTTTACTATGGAGCCATCATCATCGAAACTGGACCATGAATGAATTGAGGCATGTGCTCTTCACAAATGAATCCCACTTCAGTTTTCAGAATGATTCCTGTCACACATTAATCTGGAGAGAACCAGGTAGCTGGTACAACCATAGAAACATTGTAGAACAGGACCAGTATGGTGGTGGTAGCGTCATGATGTGTGGCGGCATCATGTTGAATGACCGTACAGACCTGCACATCTTCATGGGTGGTCCAAGAAACACTGTTAACACTCGGAGATACAGGGATGAGGTACTGAGACCACATGTTCGACTCTTCAGAGATGCGATTGGTCCAGACTTCCTCTTAATGAACGATAATGCCCGACAGCACCGCGCTGTTCTGGTGGATGAATTTCTGTCTGGGGAAGACATTCATCGCATGGACTGGCCAGCGAGGTCTGCGGATCTGAATCCTATAGAACATGCCTGTGATGCATTGGGGAGGCAAATTGCATCCCATCAGCCTCCACCAAGGTCCCTCCAAGACCTTCGCATTGCCCTTTCGGAGGAAAGGGATCGACTGCCACAAGAGCTCTTAGACCATCTGATAGAGAGCATGCTACGTTGCTGCGAAGCATGTGTGGCCGTTAAGGGTAACCATACACCCTATTAACAGCATATTTTGTTGTGGAAGACATTGCCAAGTTTTGTTAGTTGTTGTCAAAGGTGTACCTTAGCTATCAGAACCTTTCTGACACTGCTTTTTCTGGACAAGTTGTGTGACATATGGTGTGTGAGTCAGCTTCAGTTTGTTCAGCAATCCATCTGACATTCCTACCAGGCGGTATGGCCTCGTTTAGTGATTTTGCTTAACTTTTGGACACTAGTGTAATACACACAGTCACATGTACATATGACATAAATCAATAAGAATACACAAAAGCCAAGTCTGCAAACCATACCAAATTCTTGACAAGACAAGGTTAGATAAAGTTATGGTGATAACGAAATTTCCTTCCATTTCAGCTGAACTTATCTTAAACGTTATTTTGCTTTACGTCCCACTAACTACTTTAACGGTTTTCATGGACGCCGAAGTGCCGGAATTTAGTCCCACAGGAGTTCTTTTACATGCCAGTAAATCTACTGACACAAGGCTGACATATTTGAGCACCTTCAAATACCACCGGACTGAGCCAGGATCGAGCCTGCCAAGTTGAGGTCAGAAAGCCAGGCATCAACTGTCTGAGCCATTCAGCCCGGCGAACTTATCTTTATAGAGGAGATATCGTTGCTTTCATTTTCAGACGAGTTCTTGCAGATTTTTCTTGCTTCTTAGACATCCTAATCGAATTCTATACATACGGATTGGACGAAGTGAGACCGTAATTAATAAAATGCTGCATTCGACATTTAACAGCAACTACATTATTAAATGCATTATTCAAACATGCCATAATTCTATTTACCTAGTATTCCCCAAACAGATTTATAACATTATAGAAAAAGAAAATATGCTTTACTTATACCTGCAAATGTAACACTAGTGAATTTCACATCACGGCAGTGGCAATATGTAAATCTCACAAGTAATTAGAAAAACATTACTATATAGTGCTAACCTGCAAGATTAAGTGTTTGCTTTTTTTTTTTTTTTTTTTTTTTTCTTTACATCGCACCGACACAGATAGGTCTTATGGCGACGATGGGATAGGAAAGGCCTAGGAGTTGGAAGGAAGCAGCCAAGGCCTTAATTAAGGTACAGCCCTAGCATTTGCCTGGTGTGAAAATGGGAAACCACGGAAAACCATATTCAGGACTGCTGACAGTGGGATTTGAACCCACTATCTCCCGGATGCAAGCTCACAGCCGTGTGCCCCTGTCCACACAGCCAACTTGCCTGGAACAGTAACTATAAGATGTCATATCAGCAAGTAGGGTCCCTAAACGATATGTTTAGCGACACTGAATCGAACCTAACAGTTAGAAAATAACGATAAATCACTATGTTCAGTATTAACAGGAGAGAAAGAGTAAGGTTGTACATGGCAGAGACTATACAAAGTGGACTCTTGGCTTGAACTCTGCAGAGGAAACTGTCTACCATGTCCTATGATATAAACTTCATACTAGTGTTGGCTACTGAATGCATGATTCAAAGCAGTGCATCGATTCATTCAAGTGTCCGAGTGAATCGATTCACAGGAACGGTGAGCTCATGGCACATGATTCAGCTTACTCCCAGTGGACAGTGCTGAGTGGCGCATTCAATGGACACTGGCGGAGAACCGAGCTTCCGCTGCAGTGAGACATACAGTGAGCCATGGCACACCGAAAGAATCGTGAACGAGCACGGCTCAGTGAGACACAAGATACACACGACTCCTTATCGGCACACTGGACAGTGGACACTGGCGGAGAGCTGGGCTTCCTCTGAAGCATTACATACATAGCCATGGTGTACTGAAAGAATCGTACGCTAAATGGACTCTCGAGCTCAACTCATTTGAAAATAATAAAAATAATACCCACTTGCATTCACTGTCCTCTTCTTACAGGGAGGTTTAAATAATAGATGGATTTATTTTCAGTGTTAAAAAGGTAGTCAAAACATAATTCTAAAGTAGCTAGTAATTAGGTAAGCTATTAGGTTATACTATTTATTAGTTTAATGAATCTTAGTATTATAACTTAGTTGACATTCGACAATTAATTAAACTCGACTCTAGCCTGCCCTATGGCTATGAGTCATGCTCATGACCACTCAAAAGTACCTCTTTTATATTGGGAAGAACGGCTCAGTATTGTCAGTTATGTCACATCGTTGCACAAGACTTCAATCATATGTGGACAGTAAGTGAGCTGACTGATGCAATAACTTAACCAACAGTATGTTGTATCAGAAAACCAGTGGGCTACTGTACATCTCGGGTAGCCTATACAAAATATGATGATTTAAAACAAATCCTCTGCTGATAGAAAAATACAGTACATATTTCCAAAAATGACTTAGTGAGTTGGACGTGCGGTTAGTATCGCGTAGCTATGCACTTGCATTCAGAGGATGGTGGGTTCAAATCCCACCGTTGGCAGCCGTTAAGATGGTTTTCCGTAGTTTCCCCATTTTTACACCAGGAAATCCTGGGACTGTACCTTAATTAAGGCCATGGCTGCTACTTTCCTATTCCAGGATCTTTCCCATCCTGCATTGCTGGAAACCTTTGATGTATTAGAGTGACTAGCATTTTTTTTTCTAAGAAAGGAGTTCATAGTATGAAGACCAGATGGCAGCAACGAACAATGAATGCTGTGGCTGCTGTCTTACCATTACATACTACACAGTTGCAGTAGGAGCGGCGACTCTAATGTGCCGTGAATCGGATCACTGTATCGATTCAGGAGCGTGAACGGAATCAAATGAATCGATTCAGTAAAATGAATCGAATGTCCCATCACTACTTCATACTGATCCATATTGACAAGTATTCAACATTAAATGGGGTAAGAGTGGGTCTACCTATTCAGTACATAATTATCAATGACATAACTATTCTCATTAAAATATTTCAACCTTATTTTGAGATCACCTTCAACCATTATATAGACCATCATCATCATCATCATTTCCCCTTATCCAGCTCCTGCCAGGTCAGGGTATTTATGGCACTTCTCCATCTTCCTCTTTCCTTCCACCATTCCTCTTCCACGATCTTGTCTCAGTCTAAATTTCGTCTTCTGATGCCGCTCTTCACTAATTTAATCCACCTTGTTCTAGGTCTTCCTCTTGCTCTCTTGCCCTCACACTTTGCCTCCAGCATCTGTTTCAGAATTCTATTCTCCTCCATCCTCTTTACATGTCTGAACCACCTTAGTTTATTATTTTCAACTCTCTCATTTAGCTTTCCTATCCCAACTTCCTTCCTAACATCTTCATTTCTCACTCTGTCTTTCGTTGTCTTTCCTATCATACTTCTTAGGAATTTCATCTCACTGGCTTGAATTCTACTCTCTTGCCTGCTAGTCAAAGTCCAAGTCTCAGCTGCATGAGTACATAGTACATTTTGTACATTCTCTCTTTACTTTTCCTTGGTACTTCTTTGCTCCAAACAAGTTTTCTTACACTTTGATAAAATGCATTGCCCTGCTGTACCCTCCTGCTACTCTCCATGTCCACCCTAGCATTTTGTATTAATTCACTTCCCAGGTATTTAAAGCTGTTCGCAATTTCCAGGCTCTTGAGTTCCAATTTTCACAGTGCCCTTTCCTTGCCTTTCCCCTCTCGACATCACCATAGTCTTGTTTTTATGTATACTGATTTTCATGCCATACTTCTCAATTTTTTCGTTCAGTACTTCTAGTTGTTGTACTTATTTGCTGATCTTTCCCCAGATCACAACATAATCTGAAAATAGCAGTATCTTCATCCGTTTATCTCCATAGGCTTCCTTTGTTTCCTTTACAATTTTGTCCATGACCATAATAAACAAAAGAGGTGAGAGCACACTCCTCTGTCTTAGTCCAGTCTTATTCCTAAACCAAAACTGGCATAATTAAAAAACACTGAAAAACACAGAACATCTAAAAAATGTAAATGAAATAAGACACTTTTAAAATATCCACAAGTTTTTGGTATTGTTAATGAAACATTTTGTTGAAAAGTAACACCAATGTCCCTCAGTTATTATATAAGTTATTTAGTGAAAAAATGAAATGAAATGGCTTTTAGTGCCGGGATATTCCAGGATGGGTTCGGCTCGCCAGGTGCAGGTCTTTCTATTTGACGCCCATTCAGCCAATGAGTCGGACTATTTAGTGAAGATAATGTATTGTTAAGTTAAATGGCGTTGGGCTGTTGAAGTTATAGCCGTAGGAACCAGTCATAATCTTGATTGCAACTGTGACTTATAATGAGTGGATGCATTTAACAAACTTGAAAATTGGCTGAGGGAGAACATCTATAAACAACTGGAATTGTGGAACACAGTGGCCTGGTAGATGTTTGCAGACTGTCAATATGGATCAATTGTATGTTGTCTACAATAGATATCCCCCCTCTCACAAAACTTCATGGGTGTCTTTCAACATTATCGACCACTGTAGAAACACACAGTAGTGAAGACATACCTCCACATAGAGTTAGCATTATAAAGGGCATCCAACCATATAATTGGAATGAATCCACATATAGTGCTAACCACTGAGTAATTGGGAAAGGGTCAGTAAGAAGAAGATTTTACTGTCTGATTTTGAAATAATACAATGGAACCTCAATATCTCAAATCACCTCAGGAGCCAAATTTTATTTAGAGTTATCAAAATTTTGAGATATAGAGAATACCGCTTTTGGACATACATACATACATACATATCTCACGTCGTTCCATCTTAAGCGATGGGTCGGCAAACGAGGCTTCTCCACCAGTTGCGGTCCCTGAACTTCTCTCCTTCTTCAATGCTTTCCAAAGTATGTCCTCTCTGTTGAACGTCAATCTTCACCATGTCCTTGTACCTGAGGCTTGGTCGCCTTCTTGGTCTTTTGTCTTCAAGTTTTAGATCGTACATTTTTTTTGGTAATCTGTTATCACCCATGCGTCACATATGTCCATACCATCTCAGTCGCTGCACTGTTGCTTTGTCCTGCAGTCTTACAACTTGAGCCTGCTTGCGGATTTCCTCATTACGGACTCTGTCCCTCCGTGTTTTGCCGATCATGCTACGGAAAAATTTCATTTCTGCTGCCTGGATTCTACTAACATCTTTGTTTCTCATGGTCCATGTTTCGCAACCATAGGTCAGGACATGTATAACACATACTTGAATCATATGTATCTACGGGCTTATATTGAATATGCTATTTTCAATAGTATTTAAAAATATACAAACTCTATTCTACAGCATCACTTTAATTATAACCCCTATTATAGTAACGTTTAAGAAGACAGGATACAGGACATACAGTAGTGAAACAAAAAACATACCTCCGTTAACACCTTTGGAAAACATCCGTCAGTCTCTTCTGTTCGTTACTGTTAGCCTTTCCTCCCTCACGTTGAAACTTCTCATCAATACCACACAGCCGAGATTCGTAAATGGAGCTTGTCATCCACAACTTCGAGGGTTGCTTTTGTACGTGACCACTAATTAATTCACACTCGAGAAACACAGGGACTTTGCCGATTTTACAATCACTAGAAGTTTTAGATTTTTGGTTCCCAGTCATATGAGCTCCCAGCACCACTGTAACCCTTTCTATGCTTGTTAACTCTTCCCCACAAACCACAAATACTGTATTGCACAGTTAATGTTGCACAAAATTCGAGTTACTGAGTATGTTTGCTTCAACAAATCGAGAAATTTGTGTAACCGAATTTTGAGTAGTAGGGAAATAAATACACATGAAGACAAACGGCCAGAAAATTTAATTTACTTCAAGATACTGAAAATTCAAGTAATGGAGGCTCAAGATATTGAGGTTCAACTGTAATTCTAACTCTCTTTAAAGAGTTTCTTAGGGAACTGTACATCACAATCACATTGGAAGCATGAACAAATTTAGCATGTTCATTTGGCTTATAATTAAATCAACAAAGGAAACTTCTTGACTGATTTTTATCATCTGTTCCTCAGGTATGCATCATGCTATGTTCACTGGAGAACTACTACTGGCGATATACATCTGCCTCTGAGCTTGTCAACATGATCCTGGCATTCGTGGAGACACGGGCTCACCAGCTGTTTCAGGTGACTGACTTCTTGACACTGTCAGAATCCATGGTGCAGATGATCATGTGTCGAAACTTAGAGGTTCCTGAAGTACGCAAGTTTGAGGCAATGCTCGGCTGGGCACGACACAAGATCCGCACCAAGACGTCCAGCAAGTTGGATGCACGGCTTGAGTTCAAGTGCATTATGGAAAGACTGGCACGGGACCTTAAACTGTACCGTATCTCCCCACAAGAACTCATTAAGGTTAGTTCTCCATTGTCTTGTTTCTGTAAGCCCTGCTACAGAAAGGTAGGTTACTGTTAATTGAAGCGTTTGTCTGTATTACTCGAAAATATCATGAGCCTTCTTGAACTTCCAGTACATTATCACACTCTGTTAACTTTAATAATAATAATTGTTCTGGGGTTATCTGTGGAGCAGAAAGAGGTGAAATAAGGCACTCGTGTTGAATGGGTCTAACTACAATATTAAAAATTGAATTAAAACATTAAAAGGTTATATTTCTTTTCAAAAAAACAAACTTAACAATCTTTCACTTAGTGAAATAACAATGACAACTTTGGATAGTAAAATAGAGAACCCCAGAAAAGGGAATTTAACAATTTTGGGCTTCAAGCCCCAGATTACAAGTATCGAGCTTCAGGCTCCAAATTTACAAGTTTCAGATAAGGAGAGACGTCTCCCAATACACAGTGTTCATGAGCACTTGGCTCCAACAGTAACAATTTACAGCCTTCCAAAGACACCCCTCAATATTACAGGAATTTCAGAAAAGAGCTACATGCTCTCCGACATTAATTTTACATTAGCCGAACGAAAATTTACATTTTAGAAAAGTTACTTACATAGTTAGAAATTCAAACCTTCCCCTCGAATAAGTTTGCGGAGACAGCTAGAAAGATAGAATATTGGTGGCCATTACCTGGCTGTTGTTCTGCGTCCCGAAGAATGAGGCGCCCACCTCCTGTCTTAAAACACACACTCAGAAAGACAACGATCAATCAGACAAGGTAGCCTGAAAAGCCTCAGCTTATATACCCGAGGGGATTGTTCGAGAGGATTCTGGACTAGTCCGGACACACCCTCTCAATTTTATTGGCAAATTTAAAAGATACACCCAAAAAGCAACAAGAAGCCTGTGATAGGCTAAACGATAATTACAGAAAATTCTTATTGGCCAGATTCAAAACTGGCGGAATGCTGATTTTGAGACCTAAGGTTATAAAAGCTTCATGCCAGAGATCTAGTCTAGTTTGTACTTCCGCTTCTGTCTCACCCCATACCATTACATCATCAGCAAAAGTCAGGGCATTAGTTGTTGGATCCTTTCTTTTAACAGCTTTTAAAACTTCATCCATTATGATTATGAAGAGAGGTGGTGAAAGACAACTTCCTTGCTGTACTCCAGTCTTCGTTTCAAACCAACCTGACCTTCCAACCTGGACCTGGAAACCAGTGGCGGCTGGTGGTATCTGAAGCTGGGTGTTGCACCAACATTTTCAATGTCACGTTTTTATAGCTTACAGAAATAACAAGAAACTCTATTATCATTAAACAATGAACTACATTCTTACTAAAACTGTAATATATCTGACAATTACAACCCAGAAAATAAGAGGCTAATTATACATTATAACTACAGTTAACTACTCTTAATAATAATGTTATTGGCTTTACGTCCCACTAATTACTTTTTACGGTTTTCGGAGAGGCCAGGTGCCAGAATTTAGTACCGTAGGAATTCTTTTACATGCCAGTAAATCTACCGACACGAGGATGATGTATTTGAGCACCTTCAAATACCACCGGACTGAGCCAGAATCGAACCTGCCATGTTGGAGGCAGCGCCTCAACCCATTCTACCCACTCAGTTTGGCCCAGTTACTCTTGCTCCACTTGAATCCAAACTTTGCCCTCCTGCTTTGATGATGATGCTTGTTGTTTAAAGCAGCCTAACATCTAAGGTCATCAGCCCGCTCTCCTGTTTTCATTGAAGCAAGATGTAGGTAATAGTGTGGGTGGTGTGCTATGGCGTGGAAAAAAAATTACCCAGCAAGTTGTCAACATGGTTAGGGTTGCGTAGCTGTGAGCTTGCATTCGGGGGATAGTGGGTTCGAACACTACTGTCGGAAGCCCTGAAGATGGTTTTGCGCGGTTTCCAATTTTCACACCAGGCATATGCTGTGGCTGTGCATTCCTTAAAGCCACGGTCGCTTCCTTCCAACTCCTAGCCCTTTCCTATCCCATCGTTGCCGTAAGACCTATCTGCGTCGGTTCAACGTAAAGCAAAAATTGTAAATTTAAAAAATGGAAATTAAATTATCTTTGCGAGAGGAGAGAAAGTGAGAATGAAGTAATCTCCGCAAAGTGGTGCAATCTAATGGGGACATTTGGAACTGTTTCTCAGCAGGGGACTTGCTAGTCTCGTGCAACTCCCTGAGACCGATACTGGTGAGCATACTACCTGGTGCTGTGCAGGCTTAGGCTCGTCCCTGCTGAGGTACATGCTGTCCGCTAGGGAGTTGCTGTAGGAAAGCAAACCCTCTGAGTTTGATTGGAAGCCAGCAGCGTTTATTGATCCGTTATGAAGCATTTGTGCAGAGAAGGATCAAAGATGGTTGATTTTAACATGTTTTAGAATATATTGGGAGTTGTGCAACACTGCAACAATACCACGCACTGCCCCTGCTGAACACAACGCTTGATTTCATCATATAATCGTTGTACTCATGCTATGATGTCATCGGGCACTTTCTTATGTCTCAAACATTCCCATATATGCCTCCAAGTCCAGAAAGAAAAGTTATAAGTGTTTTAATTTTCTCCCAATACTTCTCATAGAACATTCTGGTGGCAAAAAAAAAATGAGGTCTAAATTCATGTTGTTCCTCCTCAAGTGTAGGTTCAACATATTTTCTAATTCTGCTCTCAAGGATGGATTTGTAGATTTTGAGGCCATGTGACAGCATAGTTATACCTCTGTAGTTGGTATATTTCTTTCTATCACCTTTTTTCAACAATGGGATGAGGACTCCTTGTTTCCAGTCATTGGGTATTACATTCTCTTTCCAGATTCTATTTAGTACCCTGTACATCCACTGTTGTCCTACCTCTCTTAGTGCTTTGATCATCTCAATACTGTCTGACTCGTTGGCTGAACGGTCAGCGTACTGGCCTTTGGTTCAGTGGGTCCCGGGTTCGATTCCCGGCTGGGTCGGGGATTTTAACCTTCATTGGTTAATTCCAGTGGCTCGGGGGCTGGGTGTTAGTGCTGTCCCCAACATCCCTGCAACTCACACACCACACATAACACTATCCTCCACCACAATAACACGCAGTTACCTACACATGGCAGATGCCGCCCACCCTCATCGGAGGGTCTGCCTTACAAGAGCTGCACCTGGCTAGAAATAGCCACACGAAATTATATATTATTATCTCAATACTTAATTCATCTGATCCAGTTGATGTGTTGTTTTTCAGCTTAGATATTGCTGTCTCTACTTCCAACCATGTCAGACTTAGTGGCATTTGTGCTGCCAAAATCATAAGGTTTATCAACTAATGGAGTGACATTTTCATAACAGTTCAGCAAAGTTTCAAAGTGCCTTTGGAACTCCTACTTTTTTTTGGCTAGTGGCTTTACGCCGCACCGACACAAATAGGTCTTATGGCGATGATGGGAGAGGAAAGGCCTAGGAGTTGGAAGGAAGCGGCCGTAGCCTTAATTAAGGTACAGCCCCAGCATTTACCTGGTGTGAAAATGGGAAACCACGGAAAACCATCTTCAGGGCTACCAACAGTGGGATTCGAACCCACTATCTTCCGGATGCAAGCTCACAGCCGCGCGCCCCTGACCGCACGGCCAACTCGCCCGGTCCTTTGGAACTCCTGTAATATTTTGGTCTTATCCCTAGTCACCTCACCATTAGGAAGTTCTACAGATTGGATAGATTTATTTTGAGTTCTATTCTTAACAATACTGTATAACAGTTTTTTTTTATTTCCATCCTGTGTTATTTTGGTAGCCAGATCTTCTTTGCACACCTGCTTTTCAGCTACAACCAACTGTTTGACCCCTTATTTCTTCTTTCTGTAAAGTGACATTTTCTCCTCCATTTCATGTTGATCTCCCCGTGTTCTTGCTTGATATAAGGATCTTCTTGCACGGTTTCTGTCATTGATAGCCTTTTTATTATCATCATTCCACTAGGTTTTCTTATTTGACTCTGTCATCCACATACTTTTTCTGCTATACCAACCACAACCGTATTAATCCCTGAATACAGGGCTGCGTCTTCTGCCATCTCCACTGTACCGAAGTCCACCTTCTCTGCTGTAGAAGTCACGGAGGTCTTCGCTCGTAACCCTGAGCTGGGACCCTTACCAGATGTTACACACCGGGTCAGTGTGCTCTGGGACTCACATAGGCAGGGGCGCCACTCCCTGGGTAGGACTGCCTCCGAAAAGGGTCCCTACCTGCTACCTGAATAAAAATGATGAAATGAATGAATGAATGAATGAATACAGAATGTGCCAGTGACAGGTTGATGCATTTATCAATGTAACCTCTCCTAAGGGTAAGGTTACAATTAATAGGTTTAATGAAGAGAAAATGTTTGCTACCGTAATGCATTCACCAAAAGTACTCTACACTAGGCATGTCAACATGTACGAAACTAAATTTGCAAGCACATTAATCACAGAAAATAAACAAACAGTTTAACCAACATGACTGTTAAGAAAGGATAACCGGGAAGCGGCTGGGAACCATATCCAGGCGGTGGAAATATTGGTAATACTGAAGAAGCGAAGTCAATGTAATCCTAAACTTTACTTAACAATTTAGATTCAATTTCATATCTAAAGCAATAGCCAATATACCATTAAAATTTTGACGGCATTATTTCAACAACCATTACAATTTACAGTTTACATGAGGGTAGCATTTAGTGATAAAATTTCTTTTACACTGGAACATCACACATGACGTTCCACTGTCGTGGCGTTACCTTTAAAAACCCAAAACAGTTTGAAATAAATAAAAGGAAGGTAACGTTATACTAAAGTGAAGAGATACATCTAAGGAGAAAAATATTTACGTATAATCATGGAGCAGAGCATCTTCAGTGGGTAGCCCCCTCAAAAACACTTCTGAGAAAGGGTACCCGACCTAAAGATGAATATTCCATGATGAAGCGGAATGAATGAGATAGTCCCGAGGAAAAAAATTACTTATAAAGATTACTTCGAAAGACGTATAACATTTAATTTACAAAACAACAAATGGGAACTATCTCTTAACAAAGTGAGGTGACTTACCGAATCGGCTAAGTCATAATGATAACATTTGGAAGCAGAAGGAAACACGGGTACACTCCGGCAAGATAAATTAAATGAAACACTACATCTGAAACTGAATACCTGAAAGGTTAAAAAAAATAATCAGTGCTTACCGGATGGCGGGGCCAAGAAGTCCCGTACCTTGGAAGGTGACCGTTCCCTTCAGTGGTCAAACAGAAAAGACGCCCTCGCAGAGCAAGGCTCCAGCGACAACGCTTCTCTCCGGAAATTATGAAATCTTACCACGGCCAATGAGCGTACGATGTTTTGCTTCACCTACCAATCACATTTCCTTTTATTTTCTCCAATAGGAGCGCAGAAAAAATAGTGCTGACAAAGAACATTTGGGAATCCTCTAGAAATTACGAAATTGATGCAACTTTACGAAACCGGAAATCTCCCACGCTGTAGTGGCGCGTGTGGTACAGTATGCACCAGAATTACCATTACAATCAAATAATCTTAAAATCATATTAACTTCAAACAAATCAAACAATTCCAAACTTCACATACTGAGGAGAATTCCAAACTTCACATACTGAGGAGAAACCAACACAAACAAATGAATAAATACTTTACATACATAATTCATCGCCGTCTTCTGAGTCCAAATAATCAAATCCCAATAATCACAACATACTCCCCCCCTTTAATTTGGAGCACAGCTCCAAAAATAAAAATTTTATTCACAATTTTTGCAGTCCAGTTTCTGCATAGTTTAGAAAATAACAAAACACCTAAAAAAAAAAAAAAAAAACGCTGAAAAACAAAGGAAAAATGTCCTTTGTGTTCAATCAACATTAACAGAGGGCATTTTGAACTTTTCATGTAAGAATGGTGATTATGGTGGTGATTATTGTTTTAAGAGGAAGTACAACTTGGCAACCATCCTCTTTCATGTCAGAAAGACTTTCATGTGGTATGCTGGTACGTTCTGTTCCTGTGTGTTTTCCATGTACAGCTGTGGAAAATGAGTTCTAACAAGGGAATAAAGTGTTTCAGGACTCATGTCCATAAAACATAATTTATTCTTCTACGTATGAGGAGTGTGTCCTGAAAGTTTGACAATAGAGCCATAAAATGCTTAAATTCCTTTAAGTCATCTTGCCGTGAGCATCTCCTCGATGTGTGTTGCCAGGTTGAATGAATTTTCAGGAGTGAATATGTTTGTGAATGTCCATTTACTGTGCTTATATTATTTTGTGTCATGTTATTTCTATTTTGTACCCATAGTTTTTAAGATAAAATTACAAATATTTTTCTCACATGGACACTGTTAAAGAAGTGTGGTTAAGTGTAAGACAGGACCATAATGATGAAAATGAAAATCCACAGCCTGTTTCCAGTCATTCAACTGGGTCAGGAATGGAATGAATGAAGCCTCCATCTAACAGCAAGGATAGGAATTGTGCTAGCTGTCGAAGCCTGTCGCATGTCTCTGGGGCAATGAGTAATGACTCACAGATGAAATGAAATGAAATGATATTGGAGAGTGTCGCTGGAATCAAATATGACAGGGAAAACCAGAGTACCCGGGGAAAAACCTGTCCCACCTCCACTTTGTCCAGCACAAATCTCACATGGTGACCAGGATTTGAACCAAAGGAATGATGATAATAATACCTTATTGTTATATCATGTAGTCTCTAAAATGGTCACTCGATTTTACATGGTATCAATCAGGACATGAAGGGCTTACTTCCTTCGCTGGGATTTGACCTATGATCTATTATAAGGAAAGTTATTATTCTCCTAATTTTGTAGTAAGCTATTGTTATTATTGTTCACAGGTGGTACTGCCAAGCAAGGCGATCAAGAACGAGCGTATCCTGGAGACTCTCATGTTCCAGGCCAACTCAGGGATGTACCGGATTCAGGACAGCTACCTGGAGGCCTGCCAGCAGCGTCTTCAGAAACAAGATTCGCGCTTCAGCGAGTGGGAGTCTTTCGACTATGGCTTGTAGTGCAGCCGTTCAGGTAATAGCATGTTGCTTCTGTATAAATTGAAGTAATTTATTCATGACTATAAAAGGATATGAAGCTATTGTCAGACACTTTAATGAGTAACACAGAGACTTCCTTTCAACATCCCCATACTTTAAATATGACAATAAATTAAGCAGTTTTACTTTCCTTTTTTCTCTCTTTGGTTCTTCCCAGCTATTGGTAATTTTCAAAGGTAAATAAGTTTTCAGTTTTAGACGATTGGTGATATGATGATCAGAACCATAGGACCTCCAGTTTTTTTTTTTTTTTTGCTAGGGGCTTAACGTCGCACCGACACAGATAGGTCTTATGGCGATGATGGGATAGGAAAGGCCTAGGAGTTGGAAGGAAGCGGCCGTGGCCTTAATTAAGGTACAGCCCCAGCATTTGCCTGGTGTGAAAATGGGAAACCACGGAAAACCATTTTCAGGGCTGCCGATAGTGGGATTCGAACCTACTATCTCCCGGATGCAAGCTCACAGCCGCGCGCCTCTACACGCACGGCCAACTCGCCCGGTGGACCTCCAGTTTTATGTGGAATCCAAACCACAGGGATAAAAGTTTTCATTTTGAAAACCCTGCGAGCATTGTCTGGGATTTAGGAGGACCACTTCTAGCTCTTTTGACATAATGATTACTATAAAATCAGGCTACATTAATTTGAACGTTAGTTTAACAAAATAAATCATAAGTTCACTTTCAGCCTTATAGCTACAGAAATAAACGTCTGATCTGTATAGTACATGTGGGGCATGAGTGAAAATATTACTCACAGTGGACCTCAGTTAAATATGGGGAATGTGGGCAGTGCATCAGCAGCATACAGACTCCATTTGGAGAGATGGAATGGTTTAGAAATGAAACTGGGCTAAAATAGGAGAGTTTACTGTCACCACTTTTGTTTCTAATGGTTACAGACGAAATAGTAAAGGAGACAAAGGAATAGGGAGATTAAGTTATTACTATTAGCAGATGATTTTGTGGTCTTGGGAACAAACAGCAAGGAAGTACAAGAACAACTTGATGCACGGAACGAGAAAATTGAAAATTATGATATGAAAAAATCGGCGCAGAGGAAAGAAAGACCATGGTGATATCAAGAGGAGAAAGACAAGCGAAAGGCATTGTGAAAATTGGTGGTCAAAGCCTTTAAATTGTTGATAGTTTCAAGTATGTAGAGAGTGAATTAATGCAGAATACAAGGTTGAACATGAAGACTAGCAAGAGAGTTCAACAGACAATGTATTCTACCAGAGAGTAAGAAACCTTGTCTGGCATTAGGAAGTGTAAATAGATAATGTATAAAATGTATTACGCACCCATATTGACTTATGCAACTGAAAGTTGGACAATGACAAGTAGAGAAGAGAGTAGATTTCAAGGCAGCAAAATAAAATACCTACGAAGTATGATGCTTGTTGTTTAAAGGGGCCTAACATCTAAGGTCATCGGCCCCTAAGAAGTATGAGAGGAAAGACAAGAAAGGCTGAATAAAAAAACAAGTGAGAATTGATAGAAATAAACTAAGATGGTTTCAGCATGTAAAGATGGAGGAGAAAAGAATACGCAAACAGATGATAGAGATGAGGTTTGAGGAAAAGAAAGGGAGAGGGAGATCTAGAACAAGGTGGATTGATTCAATAAAGATGAGTGCAAGAAGAAGAAACCTGGACAGGGACAAAATGATGGAAGAGGAGAGAGGAAGGTGGAGAAGTGCCATAAATAACTCAACCCAGCAGGAGCTGGATAAGGGGAAAGGAGGATGAGGATGATGATGAGCAAGTGGTGATAGTTTTGAGGTATATGATTTAGTTTGCAATTAATAACTCAGAAATCAAAAGACAAACAAGGATGGTCAAGATCTGTAACGATACCTTATTTTGCATAACTGAATCAAAAAAAGAAAAACATGCCACCGGAAGGGCTCAAACTTGTTTTTGAAAAATCTCTGATTTGACCATCTACATACCAGTTCCAATCCCTCAAATAGCTTTCTCTGAGTCCTAGATTATGGTACCAAAATTGTTGCCCTACAAAAGTTATGTGGGAGTTGAAAACTCTAGAATTTCTTCATTTTCTTCATGTCAACTTCTAAATGTAAATTCTGATCTATGATATATCATTGAAGAAGAATCCTACACCCAACATAACTATACCATTGCGGGACAATTTGGACATTTATAGTGTGTGAAATTTTGAAACTTACCAAATGTTTTGAAACACATGCTTGGGCTCTATAATTAGCCATCATATTGATAGGTGACCAGCCAGCTCAAAAAATAACATTTGTAACACCCTCCATCTGTGGCTCACTGGTAAAGTGTCTGCCTTCGGATCCCAAGATAGCAGGGTTCAAATCCGCAGAGGTATACAGATTTTTAAAGGATGGAAAAAAGTCTTTCAACACTCCATGTTGTACGATGACGGCATGTAAAAGATCTGGTGACACATTTGGTGTTTACCCAACAAAATTCATTTAAACTCTGCCATAGACACCCAAGAAAGATTCGGTTAACTCTGCCATCTAGTAGGCCTAGAGTAAAACGGAACATCGAAACTGATAAGCAGACAGCCAGAGGCCATCAAATTAAAATGCTTACACATGGTAGCTGAGACCATGCAATTATTATTATTGTTGTTGTTGGTGGTGGTGTTGTTGTTGTTTTAAGAAGTACAATTAGCTAATAATCATCCTTTCTGAACAAATTAAAGTCAAACAAAAATTAAAATAAAAACTATTTATTCTGCAAAGGAATTTGAAATGGCATTTTTTTTTTAATTGCTTTATTAAGATGAAAAGAATACAAACGAATCAAAAGGGGAAATGTTTCCTTGATGATGATGATGATGATGATGCTTGTTGTTTAAAGGGGCCTAACATCTAGGTCATCATCCCCTAATGGTACGAAATGAGATGAAATGTAACGACAATTTAAAAGTCCAAAATCATCCACTGACCAGAATTCAAAACATGATGATGAAGAATAAATGGATGGATGTGAATTTAAAACAATCAGTGGATCTGACCCGTATGCCCCACATTCCCAGAAACTAGCGTTAAACAATAGTATTACTCAAAAAGGGAGTGCTAAGTTCCTTGAGTAACAGCGGACTCAGTGAGGATGTGGGCCATGGTGATGCTTCATAATCATCATCAGGACCTGGATTTTGATGACCTAAAAAGTTTAAAAAACAACTTATAAAATGACTGCAAACAGACTACATCATTGCATGTTGAAATGATGTTAAAAGATACCTAATATAATTTATTTATTATTTGAAAAATACAAATTATTTGCACACAAATACTGGTTATTATTTCACTCCAAGTTCTGTGTTCTTTTCTTCAAGGAAAATATCACCTCATGGTATGTGCAACTTCAAGGCTGCAACACCTGAAGAACAAAAAGAGAGAATTTTGCTGTTAGGTACTAAAATTCTTTATCAGATTAGAGGTAATAAGAAAAATGTGCGCATAAAATATATGACAGGCTATACAGGCTTACCTCACTTCACGTTACAGTAGATGACTGATCAATCATAGATTCTCACAGGAAAAAGAATGACTGTTGTCGACCAGCACATTTTTGTACTCTGAAAAGCTTCTTTCAACGTCTACGGATGCTATTGGAACATACTTGAAGTGCACTAAATCATTGGATGTAAGTTCTTCTTCAATGCCAATAACACTGAAATCTTCACCTGCCAAAATCCGAGAGATGGAGCACAAAACAATAAAATCTGAGTTCTTGTCAAGAACACATTTCAGTTTGTCTGACACTGCCACACCAGAATCGTCATGAATACATTTTAATTCATCTGTGGCTGTTCTGACTAAATTGATCATTCTTTCTAGAGCCATGCCTCTCTCCTGAAGAAATGTAATAATTGACGACAAGGAACTGAAATTTGCTTTGATGCACACTAGTTTTCCCTCCATTTGCATATCTGAAAACAATTCTTGAGCCATCTGAATGGCATTGGCATCTTGTAAGTTGAAAGAATCTATTACATGCTTCACTGTCTGAAAGTGGTCACTATAGTAAATACAGGCATCGATCCACGTACCCCACCATGTGATACAAGGCTGCAGTGGTATGGAATGTCGGGTACTTGGGATCTGAAAAGTTCCCTGCGTGATGGAGCCTTAATAAATACCTTCTTAGTTAGGGACTCAAGTTTGTCAACTTCACGGAAACTTGATCTGACTTCTTCGGCCACTCTGTGAAAAGCGTGAGCTAGGCAGGTTACATGTACCATTTTTGAGTAAAATGCTTTGATTGCATTGGCAGCTTTAACTATGTAAGGCGCTGTATCAGTCACAAAGAGCAGAACATCATCATACCTTACACCATCAGGCCATAGTAGTTCCATCGATTTATCGATGAGAAAAAATATTGTAGAATTGTTCGCAGATTGCAAAACTTTGGTCGTGAGCAACATTATTTTTCCAGGCCTATTTACTTCTATTATGCCCATGATAACATTGGCAATGTAATGGCCCTCTACATCACAGGTTTCATCGATTGAAATGAATATTTTGTTTCCGCAGACTTCTTCTCTGATATTTTTTTATTGTGTCATCATAGCATTGGGATACATAGTTCTTTCTCAGAGTAGACTCATCCGGAATTATACAGCCTGTATACCTTTCTAAGAAATCTCTCAGTTTAATATTATTCAATTTCCAGAGTGGAATGTTCGAAGAAACCAAAGCTTCACACAAGTCTTTACAAAACACAGAGGAAGTACCGCCATCGGAGGGTGACTGAGAGAGTAACAGTTGAGAAACTTTTTGTTTGCTACTATTTTGGACTCCACTGTTGCTGAACGGTAATCTCCTCTCTCCTGCCACTTTCACTTCACATATTTTGCAGAAAATAATTTCACCATCAGTGGAAAAAATATCTTCACCGAATTCCAAAATATTTGTTTGAAATGAACAGCCCTAGATGCCCTTAACTTCGGCATTTTAAATACACTCGAAAAACAATCTCGGCCGATAAGATAAATCCACTTAGCACACGTGTGGTTGCACTGAGGTACTTAAACAGACTGGCATTACTGGGCCTATTGTTGTCTGTCTTCCTACCCCCTCGATTTCAACATCGCTTCTGGATTAGCTGCAAGCGTTGGTGTGTCTCCTGGAATGTGGATATTCCAAGAAATAAGGGTTGAACAAAGTTGTGAAGATTCTCACGTCTTCGTATTCATCCTCACTTTCAGTTCCATTAATATCCAGTACCATACGCAAAAAATGCATCATAAAGCATTAAGAATGTGAAAAAATGACTCAAAACGTATAAAATATTCTAATAAATTCCATAAAATGCCATAATAATGATGTGAAAAGTGAGAAAATGACCTAAAAATAAAATACATTAAAAAATGATGGAAAAATCACTTTAAAAATATGCATTTCTGTAACATGAGGGCCATGGACAGGATGTCTGTATAAGTTAGCAATGTCTGTGGTGAACTGTTTAAAAGATGACATATCATCAGGATCCGGGCCCTGATCATCATCATCATCATCATCATCATCTTAATTTCCCCTTGTCCATCTCCTGCCAGGTCGGGCACTTCTCCACAGTTGCCTCTCCTTCCACCACTCCTTTTCAGTAATTGTATTTCAGTCCAGTCTTCTTTTTCTTATACTATTCTTGACAGAATCAATCCATCTTGCTCTGGGCCTCTCTCTTGTCCTCTTTGCTACTATCTTAGCCTCTTTGGTATCCTTCCCTCTTCCATCCTCATAACATGTCCAAACCATCTCAATTTATTCTTCTCCATCCTATCACTCAGTTTTTCTACCCCTATCTCTTTTCTGACCTCAACATTTCTTCCTCTGTCTCTCCTTGTTTCCTCTAACGTACTCCTCAGGAACTTCATCTCACTGGCGTGAATTTTACTCTCATTTCTTGTTGTCAATGTCCAAGTCTCTGATGCATACATTAATATAGAGGTAGAGTACATCTTTTACATTATCTCTTTACATTTCATAGGAACTTCTCTGTTCCACATCAGGTTCCTTACAGTCTGGTAGAATGTATTTCCCACTTGTACACTTCTGCTGATCTCCTTATCCAACCTTGCATCTTGCATTATTTCACTTCGCAAATATTTGAAGTATTCAGCAACCTCAAGGTTTTGTCCCATGATACTAACAATTCCTTTTCCTTCTCTTTCTCCTCTTGTCATCACCATTGTTTTGCTCTTCTCCACACTGATTTTCATACCATATTTCTCAAAATTGTCATTTAAAGCCTCTAGTTGGATTTGCACTTCTGTATTTTTGACTCCCCAGATCACTATGTCATCTGCAACCAACATTATTTTCATATCCCTAGCCTTTGTTTCCTTTAGAATTTCATCCATAACCACTATAAACATAAGTGGAGACAATACACTTCCTTGTCGTAGTCCAGCTTGGTTTCTAAACCGATCTGTTCTCCCCACTGGAGGCTGGACACAACTGAAACAATTCTTATACATTGTTTTCACTAGTTTCCTCGATTGCCTTCTATATCCTTTGCTTTCCATGGTTTCCCACACCTTTTCTCTATTAACACTATCATATGGCCTCTCTAGATCAAGCAATACCATCACCAGATCTTTTCCGTATTCCCACTGTTTTTCCATCAGTAACCTCATAGTAAACATATGCTATTATTACGATGGACTCTCCACACCCAAAGACATGCATTTTATACCTAACTGTGAGGTTTCAATGAGTCCGCCCCTGTTCAGGGGCTCCTCCACCCAAAGTTGTAAGTCCCTTTAGAGAGTTGGATTATTTACCACTCAACTTTAAGTCACTGACTGTCAAACCCATAGCAGGTAACCCCAGCCAGACAAAATTAAAACATTCCTGTAATCTTCTAATTCCTGAAAATTTTGTTTGTATGTTCACAGCTTCCTTGAGAATGGGCTAATGCCAACAACATTAAAGTGTCTTCTCCAATTTTCTTCCCCTCATACAGAGAAAGAAGAGAGAGATAACCTTAAGAAACAATCAACTGAATAAGTGGTGAGATTAAAAAGTGAGTGCAATCAAACAGTCATGTAGAAATATTTTTACTCCCCTCGAAATATTAAAAATGTGTAGAGGCAACGGAGCCAAAACTTTCCCATATTTTTCAGCAAAAAATTAATATAATGATCTAAAAAGAACTGCAAAACATTTTGAGCATGAGATAACAAGAAAACATTCGTGATTCTTCACAAAGAAATTCAAACTTTTACATAAAAGCAAATATTATATATATAAACAAAAAAATGAGTAACTTCTAAAGAAAGGGTTGAAGACGGATCAGAATATATTATAAATATAATCAAACGTCCAAATATATATTTCTACATATATATTTGAAATTGCCAAAAAAATATACCTTTTTTGTATTGCCTATTGTGTAAGAGTGTCATCGTAATATTTTGTTGCTTAAATTTTTTTGCTTTCAAAATGTATTTTTTATTACAATTCTTTGGTTTTAGAACATCATGGATGTGCGAGTGGATAATGGATATGTATAACCTGATAAATAAAACAGATAGCGATTTTCTGTGGTGAAATGGTAGACTATACAGATGCATTAGAAGTAGCTTTAAAAAAGCGAGAAATTAATGGCTTGAAGTTGTTTCTTTGTGATTTTGTGGTTTAAAAATAAAAGGAAAGAAATGAGCTAATGTATAGTGACTCGAAAAATTACAGGATAAAAAAAAAACTGAAACTGAATGTACGTTTAGCCATGCATCTTCTGTCAAACTGGTATAAAGTGATACTGTTTGTCTTGTCAACCTCACTCTTGCATAGCATTTCTTAGTATAAATTGGTGTAGATGTGTATCAAGAAGCATACACATAATCTAAAGTAGTCTGCAATTATTATGAGAAAGTTCTCGCTTTCAAAGTTTTATAAAATTTCAGAATTAAAATCTTAAAAGATTGAAGGGTTCAGATCTTTAACGATTGAAATATTTGAATATCATTTTTTTTACAGATCAAAATCAAAATCAGTAGGTTATAAACAGTTTCAATGTAAAAGTTTTTAAATGCTGGCAATTTATATCTGTAGATGTTTTGGTATGTTAAAGAATTCCTTTCAGAGCAAAATTCTGGTACTCTGTGATCTGTAAAATCTTAATCATCGTTATTGGAATTAATTGAAGACTGAAGGACTAATTAAGCTTCAAAGATTTGACTAAAATCTTGTCTCAAATCTTTGGTTATCTGAAGTTTCAATATCTAAAACTATAATCGTTAAGACCTTAAGTTTCATGTTAAAGCCAATAAATGTTACTTGGAAATGAAGCATCGACCATGAGAAACTACTATTAGGTTCTTTTTCGGGCTCCAGACCATGTCATAATATTATGTACCATATAGTTATAAGGGGCAGTCAAATAAATGGAAACTGAATACCCACTACAACGTGACCATGGGATGGTTTTATTCAAAAGTAACTACCAAAAGCGTTAATATATTTATCCTTCTGGGAGACGAGACAATCAATTCCAGTTTTGTAGAAAGAGGTAGGTCGCTGATGGCTCCATAATCGCACCCACTCTTGCACTTCCTCGCCCGAATGAAACCGACGTCCACGAATGTCTTTCTTCCTCTGGGTTTCGTCAATTCCCCCAGATAAGGCCATCAATCCACCCTATAACATCAGGAGTAATAGAACGATGGGCCTGTCCTGGGCACGCATCCTTTTGCAGTGATGTACGCTCTTCTCGGAATTTCCTGTGCCACTCGTGCACACTTGTCGTGGACATGCACCAATGAGTTTTGCATACTCCAACACTCTCTGCCACCAGAAAACAAACCACACTTCTCTACTCTTCTTCACTCGCCTCCATTTCTACAGCTTGACAAGCACACTAGACCACTCCACGCACCAACAAAGACATAACCCAACAACTGCATGCACCTGTGAGTTGTTGCTATGCCATTCTCCTACCACAAAGATGGCAGTATCGACACATAACAACAGTGTTGCCACCTTTTGCACAGAATGTGTTTTATGGCAAGTGTTCGGTTTTCATATACCTTATGCACAGTACAAATTGATTCAAGATTTTATGTATATTTCTTTTATTTCTTGTGTTGTACCATTCTTAATGATATTCTTACTGAAGAATCCTTTGTAATGAAGAAAAAAGGAACAGTAAATTTTGACTTTCCATATCTCAGGCATTTTTCATAATAGAAAGGTTACCAGTCCAAATATCTGAATGTATTGTCTGTCCCAAAGCAGGTCTGGACTTTGGCAGGGAGGACCTTTTTATTCCTCCGGATTATATGTATTCTGGTAACTACTGGTACTTGATACACTGGCTCATTACAGTATTGAAACAGTTCGATCCGTGTTAGCGGAGACACTGATGGGAATGAGGAGTTTACTCACTGAATGGAACACAGCAGGGCAGTCTTCGCCACCATCTGCTGTGGCTGAGCACTGGAACACCCAGTCCCCGAACCAGAAGAATTAATAAGACGCGATTAAAAATCCCCAACCGGGCCAGGACTCTCTGAACTGAAGGCCTCAACATTGACAATTCATAATAATAATAATAATAATAATAATAATAATAATAATAATAATAATAATAATAATAATAATAATAATAATAATAATAATAATAATAATAATAATAATCGTATGGCCTCACCACCAATTACCCGGGTTAGCATTTTATGGATTTAGCCCAGTTTTATTGCCAGATGCCTTCTCGGACACCAACCCTAACCCTATGTGGAGAGAAGTACTCAGTGTTGCATGTTTCTGTGGTGGTTTGTAGTATGGTTTATGGTATGTGAAGATGTGTATGAAGAATAACAAAATCCTTCATCCCCAAGCTAGAGGAATCAATCAAACACAATTAAATTCCTCTGCCCAGCTGGGAATCAAATCCGGGACTCTCTGAACCAAAGGTCACAATGTTCATCATTCAGCTGTGGAACCAGACTCCTGATATTTAATACCAATTTTCACTGAATTCTATCTAGATAGTTTCTCATGATATACAGACAGACAGACAGACAGACAGACAGACAGACAGACATGACAAAAATTTAAAAATGGCATTTCCTTTTCATTCTTGACATGACCAGCAACCCATTACCAATATTTAAACATTCTGATGAAAATACAGGCAAAACTCTTATTTTTATTTATATAGATGGCTACGTTCCATGTGCCGTCCTAGTTCCTGAATTCCAACAATGTCTCTGGCAACCAGATATCTACCTCTCTATCAAGAAATGCTGTGATTATGAGGAGCTGTTTCTGACAAACAAACAGCTATCCAAAGAGTTGGGCAAACGTTTGGGATGTATGACGGTATTATTTGTTGTTGTTAAATTAATGACCGTGTTAAGTTTCAAAATGTTTATTTATGTGATTGCAGAAATATTAGTTGTTTATATTTTAATGCTGTACAGAGTTGGTTTTAAAATGACCGGTATTTATGGTGAAGATAATACATGTTATGTATGCTTTGTTGAGTGCTGCATTATTTCTATGTGTCTTCGATGTGTATTTGTTCCTGTATGGAGAACACTTTATGGTAGTAGATGAAACAGAGATTTGTCAAGACAAATAATGAGATCATTTCTTTCACCTTTCAGTGGTATATTGACTGTTGAAACTACAGGTATATTCTAATAAAGGCATAGTGTTTTGTTCAGTTATAAGGCTATGCGATAAAATATCATTAATTTTTTTGTTTGTCGTTTCAGCACCAAAGATCCTTAAGACTTTAACTTCTTCTTTTTTTTTTTTTTTTTTTTTTTTTTTTTTTTTTTTTTTTTTTTTTTTTTTTTTTTTTGCTAGGGGTTTTACGTCGTACCGACACAGATAGGTCTTATGGCGACGATGGGATGGAAAAGGCCTAGGAGTTGGAAGGAAGCGGCTGTGGCCTTAATTAAGGTACAGCCCCAGCATTTGCCTGGTGTGAAAATGGGAAACCACGGAAAACCATCTTCAGGGCTGCCGATAGTGGGATTCGAACCTACTATCTCCCAAATCTTTCTTGCTCTTTGTGGCTTGGCAAGTTGTTTCTAATGTGTATCTTTTATTCACGCATTTTTCTTCCTAAAAACTTTTCTTTGTTTTATCTCTCCCTCTTTGACAATCATTTCTTCCAATTCTTTGTGTATCTCCCTTGCTGTAGAAGTTCAGATTTCTATTTTACCTTCAGGATCAGTATCATTTGGGCCAACCTCCCTTGATGTGTCCGTAGAAAACCAGTCTCATTTTTCTCAGAGTAATTCTTAATTTCTCAGCTCTTTCATAGGGTTCCTGATTTGGTCTTAAGCAGAAGGTAAATTACTCCTCGGACCCAATTCTTTTTGTAAGGAATATTCTTTTATCTGTGACTGGATCCGTCATCTTTTGTCAGGAGTTCCACTGTATAGATCCACTCCATTCTGACCATTTAATTTGACTTGAATGGAGATGGACTTGGATTTGCAAGTTCTGTGACATAATCTGAAAGCCATCTCTATCGTCCCCACCCTTCTTTTGATAACTTCTTTTGATTTCCACTGGGAAAGGGAGAGAATTCTTCGCATTTAAATATACTTTCCATTCTGTTTCTGGGAACCTCTTAAATTGAGTTCATACATCCAATTAGTGTTTCTTTGCCTTTTATTGAATCTGCCCTGTCAATATCTAAATATACAATCACAAAGATTGTTGTTTACATTCATTCTAAGAGTACATGTTTCGAGAACCTTCAATTCTCTTCATCAGTTCACACATTCAAAAACCTCTTTAACATATCTAGACCTTTAAAATTACATAATCAATGAAATGTACTTAAAAATCCAATCTAAAAACTAAGGTTGTAAGGTTCTCGTAGTTCTTATGCTTCACAAACACAATGAATCACAAATTTGATGAACGGCATGTGATGATCTTATAGAAAGTTATAATAGTTATGATGTTCCATAGTGTCTATATCACAAATTAAAATTTCTTAAAAACACAGGTAGGTTCATAACATTGAATCATGAGTTTGATGTACAAATAAAACTAATGATCTTCAGAAAAGTTATATTGGTTGTCTATGTTCCATTTGTGTTTGGCTTTACAATTAAAAACAAACAGGTCTATTGACATAGTCTAAAAATCTCTCTCCTGTCCACATTTGAATCATATAGTGCCTCAAAAGTCCACTGTCAACTAATGCTTTTGCTGACTAATTTGCCTAATGACCTTGTTTGTACTGGTAGTAAACAAAGCATGTCCAATAATATTCCAGTTTTCTCTTAGTTTTTATGCCTGTCACTAGGTATGTTATTTTTAGAGTTTGGCTCCTCCTCCTCATATTCTCTCACTAACTTATTTCTCCACCTATCCAGTCTTACACTCAAATTCTTTTCATAGACTTATGTTCAACTTCTCTCTCATTTTTAATCGTTTCACTATTCACATCACCAATGTCTATGTCAATTTGGGTACATGGTACATCTACAAAAATCTTGCATGTTTCTACATCACTTTCCTCTTATCCAAATTAGAAGACTAAATGAAATGTTATACTGAATACCAGTGTCAAGAAAATTAACAATTGCAAATGGCTGCAGTTTGGAATATTTTTCTCGGATGAATTTTAGATCAAATTTAATAACATTGTAATGAAATATGAATGAGATATTTCCCTGAGTTTCCTCAAAACTTCAGTTACTTTAGAATAATTATCATCTTCAATGATTATGTCTACTTTATTTATTCTATAAGAATTTGTTACTGTACTTGTGAATCGATCTGATCTCCTTGTTTGTCTTGGCATGGAAGGAATACATTTGTAAATAACTCTACTTTTAACTGACTAAAATATTAAGTAAAAAAGGCAGACTGTATTGTTATCATCACATTCATTAGGAGAAGAATGAATCTTACAATGTTCACAGCTCAACATACAACTAAAAGAATGCTCTTGATTCTGAAATTCTTGCTGGATAAGTGTTTCAATCTTCTTTGTGGACAATTTTCCCCAAATTACTGATTGTTTCTACTTCTGTTAAGTTAACGTACCTTTTTATTTATTTATTTTTTATTTATTTGTTTGTTTGTTTGTTTGTTTGTTTGTTTGTTTGATTGATTGATTCAAAAAAGCACAATAATGAATTAAACTTACTTTAGAGAGATCAACAACTAATTCAGGTTAAGTAAATAAAACATAACCTTAATCACTGTTTCATAAACAAAACACTCACATTGGAAACATCAACAAACCACCATTTTAACAATTGCCTATTACGGAGCACATGGAGATTACAAGTTCGAAACACAGTTGAAACAGTTGACTGCTGACTGGCACAGCATGTCGGTTCAACACAACACAAGGTCACAAGTGCAACACCTGTTAAGCCATAACTTCAACCAAGCAATATCTCGTTTCTACCATCAAGACCACCTCCTTATATAGGTGCCTGGCCAGACTTCTAGAAAGATATGTTACAAAATACCTTCTCATAAATTCTAGAGTGCTTAAAGCCCAGAAACAATGTAAAGATTGCCCCAGAGGAGTGCAACAGACTTTGGCAGCTGGCACAATTCCTATCCTCGCCGCTAGATGGGGGCTTCATTCATTCCATTCCTGACACGGTCGAATGACTGGAAACAGGCTGTGGATTTGCATAATGTAAAGTATATTCTCCATAATTCTTGTCTAACCTAGTGCCATTCTGGATGTTACAGTGTGTGTTACACAATACTGTAGTGGATTACAAATCATATATACAGGTAATAATAAGTTATATACTATTAATTACAGGTTCTTACATTAACTGAACTCATATAAACATCTATATACAGTACATGTTTCATGACATAACCTCACAAACAATGCGATCATCTGACTACGTAAATAATAATAATACTGAATGGATATAAACACTTCATAGCCATACATTAGAAGTCATAATAATAATTAATAATAATAATAATAATAATAATAATAATAATAATTCAAGCTCGATACTTGCATTACTCATGGGTGAGAGAATATTGTTTTCAAGTCATATCAGCTTAGCACACTTGTGTCAAATTTACTTTCTTTTATTTTTTTACAATTTGCTTTACATCATACTGTTACAAATAGGTCTTAATGGCAACAATGGGATAGGAAAGGGCTAGAAGTATGAAGGAAACCTCCTTGATTAAGGTACAGTCCCAGCATTTGTCTGGTGTGAAAATGAGAAACCACCAGGGCAGCCAACAGTGGGGTTTGAACCTACTATTTCCCGAATACTGGATACTGGCTACACCTAAGTGACTACACATAATTTACAAATTCAGAAAATAAATAAATAAATGAATGAATGAATGAATAAATGAATAAATGAATAAATAAGAAACTTAAAATATATATGTGATGTGGTTGTCGCAAGGGGAGATGTCTTTGCTGCAATGCAGGTGATCCATAAGACCTGAGCGAAACCAGCACTGACTGTCCAGTGTTATGTTAGCATTGTATTCATATACATTATCGTGGAGCATAAGTACACATCATGACAATTTTTCCTGGTCGAAACACCTTCTGTGCACAAGAATGTAATCATGCCATGTTTTATTTCTTTGGACGTAACAATTAAAAAAGAAAGTTGCTTCAACTTTTGCCACCACTTAGCAGATCCATGCCTCAGACTGACTATGTTCTGAGCTGTTGCTGCTAATATCAAATCATGCAGTGCTGCCTCCCCTTGACTGTCCCATCAGTTACTTGCAGTGTTGCCAGCTCTATGTTTCAATTAAACAACAACATAATCAGTCAGTATTAAACTACTTCATCCCAGTGCTGGGTGATGTTGATATGTTGAGGATTTGCTTTCAACACATCTTTCAGCATGCATGATGTGGGATAAGAGACTGCACTGGTAAAAATGCAGAGTTGTTTACTCAGCTCTGTAGTTGCATAGGGTTGACTCGAACATGTTCTACTTCTTTAAATTGTTCCTGGGCCTTACCACACTGATTCTGAGCCTATTCATGGCTCTCGTCCACTGGCCATGTTCTCAAATGATTCCATCTGAGAATCTGGTTGATCTGTTCCACACAGAAAGTTCTCAATAGATTTTAATCTGAGAGGGAGATTTAATGTAATAAGCAGCATCAAGTGCTTACAGAAATACCCATAGAATATGTTCCTGAAGTAAACATCTCTGAGCCTTTAAAATTCTGTATAATACACTCAGCAAGAGAAAAAGAAACTCAATAATCCCTTGTACCATAGTTAAAGAATTTGGTTGTGTAAGAGCTGTGTTCATTAAAATATACTGTAATACTGGGTTAGCCAAGCATGCGATGGAAATTTCCTATTGCATTTTTTATTTTATTTTTATAGAATGTGAAATCTATTTCTTGTGGTTAATTGTTTAAGTGCAGAATAGAGGTGCTGCACTTATTGCCTGTACTAAAAAGAAAATATGGTAAGCATTTTCAGAAAACAAAGGTCGAAATTCTATGCAGTCAAATATTCTAAAAATAAGTAACATTAATTGCTTGACTACAAAAAATGCAATTAAGGTGCTATCCAAAAATGTAACAATCAAATAAGCAAATATGGTCTTATTTTGACTTGAGATTAATAATGATTTTAGGCAATCAGTTGTGAGATTCTTGTTGCAGAATATTAGATATACTGTACAGAATGTAACAGGCAAAATGATTATTTTCTCTTTATCAAAGAAAAATGTCTCTGGTTTTCCTCTAAGAATTAATTTCTTATTCTTCTCAGTATTACCAATATATTAAACAAAATATTTTTGTGACAAACTGTGGAAATGAATCCACATCAGAGCAGGGAAGGGATATTTTGCCACATGAAAGCCATTACTGGCAGTGGATCTACAAAATGTATTTTGGAGTAAGGTGAGGAGAAGTGGTATGAGTTGATAAAATAGAAATAGTGTTACACTACAAAATATTTGACAGTAAGTGTTAATATAATAAATGGAATGAAAGAATGAAATATGATCACACAAGTTAACTAAAAAACAATAAAAACTGCTCAGGTACGAAAGCTACTATAACAGGAACAAAATACACAGTATGATCCAAAATAACACTGTCAATGCTTATTATCTTGATCAAGAGAGGGCTCATGTTTTAATTATTGCATTGATGGGCATCACTGTAAGTACCTAGGTGTTAAATATAAGGAAAGATCTTCATTGGGGTAATCACATAAATGGGATTGTAAATAAAGGGTACAGATCTCTACAAGTGGTTATGAGGGTATTTAGGGGTTGTGTTAAGGATGTAAAGGAGAGAGCATATAAGTCTCTGGTAAGACCCCAACTAGAGTATGGGTCCAGTATACGGAACCCTCACCAGGATTACTTGATTCAAGAACTGGAAAAAATCCACAAAGAAAAAGCAGCTCGATTTGTTCTGGATGATTTCCGACAAAAGAATAGAATTAGGAAAATGTTGCAAAGTTTGGGCTGGGAAGACTTGAGAGAAAGATGAGTTGCTTGACTAAGTGGTATGTTTGTGAAGAATTTAAAAGCCTTGGAGAGTCCATCTATTCAATACAAAATACACTTTATTTATTTGTTTACTAAGTCGCATTAACACAGGGACATGTTTCGTCCTGAAGTCTTCTGAACACAGAGCTTGGATCCATAGCCAATGGCACATTAACACGTGCTGACACTTCGCTCGGTAAAATTATTATAAAATTATAAAATGCCTTATAAGATTTATGGTGAGCTAAAAGGAAATAAATATTCTTTTTGCACAATAACCCCTTAAATTTTTAGGGGCTAACATTTTTGCTTTATTCCCATGCTTATAAATTTAAACAAAAAAGAATTATCACTTCCAAACAATGTCAGAAAAAATATTTCATTTTCGTCCATTGAATTTGATGTTTAGCACCTTAAAATAACAATAATTAAATGTGTTACTTAAAGGTGTTGATAATTCAGGAAATTCAAGTCACTTTCATTATGCCTGTTACATTGTTAACATCGATTTTTAGAACCAAGATATGTCATAACATTATTTAGACTTTGTACATCATTCTAAACTTAAAAAACAATGTCATCTCCTAAGAACTGAGCATTTTCTTTCAGAGCTTGCACTCACTGCTGCAAGGACCCACCAATGGTGTATCTAAAAAAAGAATTGTCATTAAGCTTCCCATTATGTATTTGCACATAAACACATCTGACTTAATTTATAACTAAAATACCACTATGTTAATATAAAATATAATATTTATAAGACTGAGGGAGAATACTGTGAGAATATTACTAACTACCAACAAACATAATTATGAAAGAAATCTGAAGCTCTCCTTAGGAATCATTCCTACATACATCAATTGGTTAATAGTCTACAAAGTACTTCAGTAAGTCTAAGATGGATGTTTCTTCATTTCAACATGTTCATGACTTTACTTCCCCTCCTCCCCTCCCAGTACCATCAGTGGAATTCTTCCATCTCCTGGTCTGCTGTGGTGAATATTGAAATGGTACATCATTCAGAACATCGTGGTTGGAATTCCACTGTTGGCAGCCCTAAAGATGGTTCACTGTGGTATCCTATTTCCACACCAGGGAAATGTCGGGGCTGTACAGTTAATTAAGACCATGGTCGTTTCATTCTCATCATCACCATAAGACCTTTCTGAGTCTGTGCAATGATAATCCACAGCCTGTTTCCAGTCACCTGACTGGGTCGGGAATGGAATGAATGAAGCCCCATCTAGCAGCAAAGTTAGAAAATGTGCCGGCTGCCGAAGCCTGTCACACTCCTTTGGGGCAATGATTAATGACTGACAGCTGAAATGAAATGATACTGGAGAGTGTTGCTGGAATGAAAGATGACAGGGAAAACTGGAGTACCCAGAGAAAATCCTGTCTCGCTTCTGCTTTGTGAAGCACAAATCTCGCATGGAGTGACCGGGATTTGAACCACGGAACCCAGCAGTGAGAGGCCAGCACACTGCCACCTGAGCCACGGAGGCTCTTGAGTCTGATAAAATAATGTTATTGGCTTTACATCCCACTAACTACTTTTTCAGTTTTCGGAGATGCCAAGGTGCCGGAATTTAGTCCCACAGGAGTTCTTTTACGTGCCAGTAAATCTACAGACATGAGGCTGATGTATTCGAGCACCTTCAATTACCACCGGACTGAGCCAAGATTGAACCTGCCAAGTTGGGGTCAGAAGGCCAGCGCCTCAACTGCCCGAGCCACTCAGCCCAGTATTCTTGAGTCGGTGCAATGTTAAAAAAAAAATTAAATCACAATTATTTCTCATCATTGTATGTCCCATTATTGAGGCCAGCTAACAGACAGTGGCACCATCCACTAAAACTCCTCCTAGAGCTGTATGACAAGAATTAAATTCCTCACTAAATCTGTTGAGAGGGCAGAGAATTGGTTCGTAAGCATTTTCACCAGTGATGCAGGATGACAACCAAAATCGATGAGTTAACATGAGGTATGTTGTGCTTTGATCTTTAATACCGCCCTTTCTTAATGTTACACTTCGGCCGGGCTGAGTGGCTCAGACGGTTGAGGCGCTGGTCTTCTGACTTGGCAGGTTCAATCCTGGCTCAGTCCGGTGGTATTTAAAGGTGCTCAAATACGTCAGCCTCGTGTCAGTAGAGTTACTGCCACGTAAAAGAACTCCTGCGGGACTAAATTCCGGCACCTCGGCGTCTCCGAAAACTGTAAAAGTAGTTAGTGGGACGTAAAGCAAATAACATTATTATTATTATTATTATTATTATTATTATTATTATTATTATTATTAATGTTACACTTCAACTACTGCTAGAGAATCTCTGCATGATAAATACCTACTATGAAAGTCAACATCCATAAGGTTTCTTTTCTAAACGGCCTAGTTCACATGTACAGTACATCATATTTCGCAACCACAACCCCACCCCCAACAGGGAAGAGCGGAAGTAGAAGTTAATACATGTTAATACAAATTTTGATAGTGCCTATGTTAAGCATTCTAATAATTTAAGCTTTTAAAGTCTAAATATCCTCAATTTAGCCATTATTTTATTACAATCAGCATTTTGCCTCTAATTTTGCTATGTAAATAAAGAAAAGAAACAATATAAGATTCATAAGATCTACCTGCTACAGGTTGTGGTGGTGGTGATTATTGTTTTAAGAGGAAGTGCAACTGGGCAACCATCCTCTATTAACACAAATTAGAGGGAGGAAAATGGAAGGGATCTGACACTTCGAAAAATGAAGGTACAGGACCAAAGAAAGACAAGGGCCACGAAGGGCGTGAAAATGAAAGACTCCATAGGATTCATAAACCTAATACCGTCAGGATCCCAAAAGAACAAGAATTGACCAAGGGAGGTTGGATAGATATATGAAAGTAAGGAGCCTGGCACAATTAAGTGGAAGAATGCCAGGACTCAACTAAAGGCCCCATGGTCACCAAACCACACTCCAAAGTTAAGGAGTCTCTGGGGCTCCTTTTAGTCACCTCTTACGACAGGCAGGGGATACCATGGGTGTTATTGTGAAGCCCCACCCACAGGGGAACCTTATAGTGGTTTAACGTCACACTAACACATCGAAGGTTTATGGCAGCGTACGGAAGGGAGCAGGCTCGGATTGCGAAGGTAGCAACATTGGTCTTAATTACGGTACAGCCCCAGCATTTGCTTGGTGTAAAAATAGGAAACCACGGAAAACCATCTTCAAGGTTGCCAACGATGGGATTCTAACCCACCCTCTCCCGACTGCAAACTCATAGCTGCGCGACACTAACTGCACTACCAACTCACTCGGTGTTCACAAGTTCATTGAGACAGTGATACGAAACAGAGAGCTCAATGCTGACTTCACAATCTTTACCCTAGAGATATAACACATATAACTGATGCCAAAAAATGTTTCTATCAACAAGGTTAACCAGGATTTTGATGTAATGTACAAAGTCCATAATGCTGTGACATAAGTAAGCAACCTATGAATTAAAGGTACAAAAAGTTGAAACTAATTTTCTTTTCACAAGAAAGAGCCTTCTCTGACGTGTCTACTACCATAGTGTTGTTTTTACCTTCATCCTCTGTTGGCTGTCACCTGCCACACTTAGGATCTAAATGTATGGTAAATTTGTTGATTTTTTTTCTACTTAGCTTCCCTTGTGAGAGGAATAAGAGTACTTAAGAGTAAAATTATGAAGAATGTTGAAATTTCCATAATAAATAAATAAATATATATATTATACACATGTATAAGTTGAATGTGTGTGTGAAAATGTGCCACACTCTATATAGATATATATATATCGTACATATACATATATATTTTTAAGTACATTAGAGTGTTAATGCAGCTATAAGAGGAAAAGAAGAAAGCTGATTTTATAAGAAAAATTGTAAAGAAAGAAAAAATGGTGCAAAACTATTTAAAAAAGTGGTAATTTTGAGTGAACTATGGATTGTTATGCAATGTTAAATGTAAAATACCGTACTGAGCTTTATGCTGCTTGCAAAAAATGGGACACATTCATCCTTACGTTACTTTAAAAACACTTTCTGTACTGATGAAGACTAATTTCCACCCACCAAATAATTTGCTAACCCTTAAAAATATTATGTTGTAGAAATATTTTTTGTTTTTCCTTAACAGAGACTGTTCTATATCATTTTCTGTATTCTGCAGATAAAACATCAGTGTATCAGAATTGATGCTGCAAGGTAGAATGGTAGAACGTGGTGAATGTACGTTGTTGCACTGCCACTGACCTGATTGCTTGTTAACAAGGACAAATCATGTTCTTTATACATTTGTACCAAGTAAATGAAACATGCCTTATACCTCATTAGAAATAGCTTTTATTAAACACAATCTCTAGTCTACAGCCAACAAGACTATATTAAAGAGTACAGTATTGTATCCATGTGCAACATCATCATTTTGAGCACCTCTTGCAACAGATACTAATGAACTGTACTGTATTGTGCCATGTATCATTGTCTCATCATCTTTATTCAGAGTTTCAGAACAGTTTTTGTATTTCATGAAAGCTATTGATAATGAGGTGTAAGATGTGTTTTGTGTCAGGCGAATACAGAGAAAATTGAGCTAGGTAAGGAAAATATAATGGGTGTTCAAAAAGAAACCAAACTTTTGCTATAACATCTTTCCTGCTTATTGGAAAACACTGTATTGTAAGCACTGCCCCCCAAAAAGTATTCCCCTCTACTGGTAATACACTGTTTGCATCATTTCTTCCATTTATGGAAAGCCTCCTGGAATGCACTTTCTGCGATGGTGCACAGGTGACTTGTTACATTGTCCTGAATCTCCTCTATGGCTTGGAAACAACATTCTTTTGATGTGATTTTAAGTTTGGGAAACAGTAAAAAGTCTGCTGGGGCTCAGTCGGGAGAAGACGGTCAATGGGGCACAATGGGAGTGTGTTGTTTTGCTAGATAGCTTGGACAAGGAACAACGCGAGCCGGCGCATTGTCGTGATGCAACATCCAAGTCTGGTTTTCCCACAATTCCGGCCTCTTCCTGCACACAGCATCCCTCATCAAACACACTAGAATTCTCTGGTTTACTATCTGACCACGTGGTACAAATTCCTGATATGCCTTTGCTGTCAAACACAACCAACTACACCTCAGCAGCTGTAGCCCGCCAAAGAACGGTCAGAACGAAATGTGGCAAATGGCATTTTATTGTCTAAAACTGCCATTACATGTGCTCAGTAGCCACAGCACACTCCTTCTGCCAGTTGGTGCATTGTTTCAAAAGTTCAATTTCTTTCTTAGTATCCTTCATATATAGAGGAAGAGCAACCTCCCTAAGCAAGGATGCATAACATTAGGAATATCTATATCGATGTTACATCTTCATCAACATAACAAAAAAAAAAAAATCCAGTATCAGATGACGCTATAACCTATCAAACCCTCCATTCTCAGTATTCTACCCATTCTCTCAGACCATTTGATAGTCTGTATTGGCACCAAATACAGGACTTATTTAATTTTTTGACTGATGAAAACTACAAAATATTTCATTTTTGTATAGTGATCTACTGTGTGGGTCTGTCTATTACATCTCTGTCTAGATAAGTCAGTCTGTTGTTGTTTGTTGTTTTCTAGCAGAGGACTAATGACTTGTGCAGCAAATTTGGTAAAAGAAGAAAGAAATCATAGTTCCAAGGTAATGAAATATGACACGGTAAAGAATGTCAGAGTGATAACTTAACACAATGAAATCCTGTTAGTAAGTTATCTTTTACCATCGTTACCTCTAAATAGACTTGAATTTAAATAGATTAATTCAGCCTGCAATCTAGGGATAACAAAACTGCCTCTTACCTGGAAGCTGCACATTGGATTCCCAGCCAGGTGAGGGATTTTCCTCTCGATCTGGGGGCTGCTTAAAGGTTCCTTCGGTCTACACGAAAAAATTGAGGCGCTATCTGACAGTGAGAGATAGAGGCTCCAGTCTAGAAAGCCAAGAATAATAGCCGAGAGGATTCATTACGCTGAACACGTGTCACCGCGTAATCTGCAGGCCTTTGAGCTGAGCAGCAGTCACTTTGTAAGCCAAGGCCCATCGGGTTGATTTGTTATGTTTGTTCAAATAGATTAAGTATTAGTTAAGTTTCTCATTCGTTCCTGTCGGTGGAAAATAAGCCAATCCACATGACAGCAAGCGGTGTAATGGCCCAACATTTCCTTCACAACTTTAGACCTGCACAGTAAGAGATGATAGTGTCTTCCACCACATCAGCAGCAATGAAAATATATCTGGGTGAAACTGCAGTCGATCCTTGAGATCTAGTTGTTCCCATTGGCACCTCACTGGGTTCAATTTCTCTCAGATGAGGCTTTGTAGGATTGACCATGTCTGTGGAAACGTCCCCTAATGGACATGGCAGTATATCGATTTGTATATTAAATTTGCTATAGCAAAACGTAATTTCGTAAGTTTGTGGCAACAAAACTTCAAGCCACAGCTCATAGTAACAGCAGTGCTAGTAGTGATAATACCAGTTGCACAGTGGAGTACCTTCAAACTACTTGAAGTAAATAAGAAATCTACATAGGTAACTCAGATTGTACACTTTTAAAAGAGAGATTACTAACTGAAATCTATTCTGTTGTTTTATCAGAGTTTCCATTACCAATTTCCATTATTCGTCTGCCATCCCAATACAACTTCGACAAGACTGGGATATCTGATTAGGCAGCACTGCTGATTTTTTAGCGTCACCCAGAAGGCAAGTATAGCTTAAGTAACACTGTAGATTCTAGCAACATTACCTCCTTTCAATCTTCTCTATTTTTTCTAATACAGCTGAATATGTTGTCCTATACAGCTATTATTATTATTATTATTATTATTATTATTATTATTATTATTATTACCAACCTGTTGGCTGAAAAAAATGGTCAGCGTACTGGCCTTTGGTTCAGAGGGTCCCGGGTTCGATTCCCAGCCGGGTCGGTGAATTTAACCTTCATTGGTTAATTCCAATGGCCCGGAGACTGGGTGTTTATGCTGTCCCCAACATCCCTGCAACTCGCACACCACACATAACACTATCCTCCACCACACTAACACCCAGTTACCTACACATGGTAAATGCTGCCCACTCTCATTGGAGGGTCTGCCTAACAAGGACTGCACTTGGCTAGAAATAGCCACACGATATTATTATTATTATTATTATTATTATTATTATTATTATTATTATTATTATTATTATTATTATTATTATTATTATTATTATTTATTATTGGTAGCCTACTTCCTTACATCAGGACAGACTTATTTTAGATTTCCTAGTTGTGCTCTGCTTTATTCACATACAGCATAATGTTATTTTATTTTCCAGTGCTTACACATTATTTACAATAGCTGAATGTGTCCCAAAAATTAAAAATGATCTCGCTCTAGAGATGCTTCTATGAGTCTAGTTTGCTGAAATATGGTTTATTATTGCATTATAAAAGAAAATTGCTTATAATGTTTAATGAACAAGAAAAAAATAATATAGAAGTAAAAGTTCATTGACAGCATGAATTGAAGTGGCAAAAAATATTATTTCCATATGATGAAGGCATAATCAAAATGAAAGAAATTAATTCTGGTTTCAGTAATTCACAGAATCAAAAGAATATTTCTTACAAGTTTTGTTAGCTAGGCTTTTATTTACATTGTGACCAAAAAAATCATTCATTGATGTTCATATTGTACAATATTTTTCAATATCTTATAGTTTTGTCAACTGTATTCTTTAAGGTATCCAAACTTAAAGGAAATCCAAAGGAAAGATACAAGATCATAGTCACAGAAGGAGATAACAATACCACAGAGTGTCAATTTGTAGAAACAATCCGTTGGTGCGCGAGCATTACCTTGTATTGGTGAACGCATTAAACTGTAGGAGTGAGTAAATACTTCATGAAAATATACCTTCCTACAGTATGGTACAATAAGGTTCATTTTCCTTTACACATTAGCACAGGAAAATGAACACAACAAACTTTGTTTTGATGGACTACATATCCACATGTTGCTGGGAGGCGTCACCAGTCTTAAGGAAAATAATGGATAGGAAGAGCATTGTGGGATACAAGGTATTGCTCATGCAGCATCGAAACAATGGTTTTAAAAAGGCACTGGCACAGGCATTGGTGATAAAATTATAATATATGCAGAGATTGCAAATTTTGTATGACTGAGATCTGAATTGATTAAAGTTTCATAAAGAAGAAATTCAGTGAACTAATTTCTTTCATACTTTGTATTAAATGATAAACAATGACATTGCATCCCATCTCAACTCTCTAAGCTCATTTCTAACAGAATTTGAAAATAGATATTACCAAGAAACCAGCAACATTTGAGGAATTGGGAAGTTGGAAGTTCTAAAAAAATTTAAACAAATAGAATTTCTTATTGTATATATATATATATATATTTTCATTTTCAAAAAAGTTTAGTGACATTAAGTGGCTGCCTGGCCAAGGCAGTAAAGGCATGCTCGGTTCACCTGGAAGGACGTCGGGAAGTTGAAAAATTTAAGAAACAAGATTTCCACTTCCAGAGATGCACATGATCCTGAGGTTCACTCAGCCTACTCCAAAAATGAGTACCAGGTTAATTCTTGAGGGCAAAAATGACCGGGCATAGAACTAACCATGCTACCCCACCAAGTGCTGGGGCCTTCATGGCCTGTATGGAGATGACTTTGCTTTTATTACTGACTTTAAAATGCCACTTCAAATTTTTTGTACGCAACAAGATAAAAGACAGAATTTGACCTCTCATTTATATTATTATATTTGTTTTCTAATTGATTACTTGGAAGAATTTCTCAGCAGACTAGATTCTGTACTAAATCATTAAGCAGCTTCAAAGGGCTAATTCACATACAAACAGAAAATTACATTCTGTGGAAAAGAAAAGAGAATAAAAATCTTATAATTAAAAGAATGTTGTAAAAAATAAAAAAAGAAGCAAACTAAGTGTCTTACAGTGAACAGCATGTGTGTTTGTGTGTGTGAGTGAGCACACAGACACATTGTTGTACTATTGTTGTTCTGTTTATCGCTGTGATGAATGTAAAGTGACTGTTAATCCTTCTGCAGTGTAAAACATACACGAGTTGAGGGTAGTGAATTTCAAGGGCATCCCTCATGTCATTTCCGAGATCAACTCCATGAAATCTGCATTTTATTTCCTGTTCCCCTATCCTCAATCCATTTTACATCTTGTACATCATTTGCAGCTTAATTTATGGTACTGATACAGAGAAATTTAGTCTGTTGATTTGTAATGGGTAAACACGGAAACTAATCACCATAGAACATATACAGCACACAGTAGAACATGGTTAACTTAAATGTTTTGAATTTGTGAATGATTTTTCAAATCATTTGACATTAATATGCAACACAATGTTAAACATTTACTTATTTGAATATTATAACATTTATTTCAAAATAAACATTCTGTATTAGGATTCTTGTACTTACCCCATATTGGGGAGCAGTTAATTCTGTAACGATAGTGGTCGCATGTTGGTCATTTTGCCGCCCTTGGTTCATGTGCCAAAATTGCTGGATACATCGTATACAGTAGACTCCCTCTAGTTCGGCCACCTCAGGACTGGACCATAGGCCGGACAAACAAAAGGCCGAACTAACTGACATTAAACTATATTTACTAATATTTAGCTTAAGTGAAATACAGTACATAAATAAAGAACCAATTCTAAGGCAAGTAGTATTAATGTGTCTTTATTAAGTGTCATCATCATCATGAATTCCTTCCAGCGAGCTGGGAAGAACGATGTCCCTCCATTTATTACGGTCCTGGCACCAGACAGCCTCCTTAATTAATAATGTTTTTGGTTTTTATGTCCCACTAACTACTTTTTCGGTTTTCGGAGACACCGAGGTGCCGGAATTTGGTCCGCAGGAGTTCTTTTACGTGCCAATAAATCTACCGACACGAGGCTGACGTATTTGAGCACCTTCAAATACCACCGTACTGAGCCAGGATCGAACCTGCCAAGTTGGGGTGAGAAGGCCAGTGCCTCAACTGTCTGAGCCACTCAGCCGGGCGATAGCCTCCTTAACCCGGTCCATGAGATGTTACAGATGATCTGTGTTTACATGGATAAATCCTGTCAGGAACATCCACCACCGCAGGGGTGAGCAACGGTACTGTAATCGAAGCTACGGTAGCAACCAAAATCTGGTGGGGACCCAGTACCATGGGGTATAATATGGGCCCCGTGCACAGGGATACCTTAACGGCAGTAAAGGTGTAAAATTAAAGTTTTTAATACAGCTGAACTGGTGGAGGAGGCAACCCGTCCATTTGGGGATAGTACAGAAGGAACACACTGTCTTGTGGGAAGAGGAGGGATCCTCAAAGGCTAAGGGAGTAAACCCTGAAAGAAAATCCTCTGATGCATCACCAGAAGAGTGTTATTATGTGTTGCTTTCAATATTTACCACGTATACTCACCCGAAATGAGATGATGTTGTCTTTATGTCATCTCCATACACTACTGAAGTTTCACTCCCGATGAGAGATGAACACTCGTGATGGAAAATTGAATGCAGAAAACATAATATAAAAACTCGGAATTTAATTTGTTAAGATACACTAACACTTTGTATAACATCATCACAGACCGCCGTAAACAAAAGGAACTCACATTACAGAAGAGTACTATGTCATAAACTCAGCAGAATTCAAAAATTAAAAGAAATCTGTTCTCTTCTTCTGCTTTTTGTGTCAACTGCTTTTTTTAGAAGCAAAATCATGCCACTTCTTTATAAACATTACATCAACTGCTGTTGCTTCTGTCTGCTGGTCAATACAAGTCACTGCTGTTGTAAAGCTGTACTTCCCTCAGTGTGACTCATTTTTCCCTCTTCATTCAAGGACAAGTGCTGGCCGGAATTTCCGGCGGCCAAACTAACCAAAGCTAAACTAGAGGGAGTCTACTGTACATGGTTAATAGAGCTTTGTAAGTCATACATAGGATTGGAAAAATGAAGTACAAACTGTTTCAAACAATGTCGCTTCTTTTTCTTTCTCTTAAGATTGTTATTGCCCCCTTCTCCTGTGTGCATCGTAAACTAGAACATGTTGATAAAACAACTGTGTGGTAAATTTGTCCAGATTGTCATATTATCCTTTCCTGAAATGAAAGCCCCATCGGCATCTGATAAGTCACTCTCAACGTTACCTTCCGCATCGGAAAATTAATTCTCTGTGTCCGTCTTATGATCAAATTCTAGTAAAATATCTTCTTCCCCTGCATCTTAAAAACTAATTTCTTCTTTATCAAGGATCTCTCGTTAAGGGTTCATAAAATCGACGAAGTCCACTGACTGTAAAGAAAATGTACGATGTATAACTTGGAATTGCAGAATGAAAACTTTCCCTCACTACAAAAATATCAACTTTCTTATAAGGCGTGCCACGGTCTGAACGACCAACCCTGTGTTTATCAACACTTCACTCAAGAACAAAGCAACAAATATAAACAATATTGATCATAATTTATAGTTCAACAAAGGAACAGAAGCTACAGTGGGCAACAACACTGTACGAGATTTTAGGTAGTATTATCACTGGATGAAGGAAAAATGGCAGCGAAGGGACCAACGCGTGACCAACTGAGGATTAAAAAAGAATATGTTCAAGGATGGTGGAACACTACCTAGGTGGAAGAGAGTAGTAGTGTAGAATCTTACTGGTTCTGGAACCAGAACTGTAGTAGTTGTTGTGAAGCTAAGAAAAGGTTCAAGCTCTTTGCCGCTTAAGGGTATGTTCCTTAAATGGTCTTCTAGGTAGCAAACTTTGAGTTTCGGTTACTAGGAAATTCAGCTCATTAGGTCTAAACCCAAAACTCCACATGGATTTGATGGCAGTAAGCAGATGAAATAATACATTGGTTATTGAAGTACCTGTCATTAATTGCAGATGGATTAACACATTGGCAATGGTGGGTTTCTTTTTTTTTTCTCAGAGTATATTCATTAGGAATGAAGTAAAAAATTCAGGGATACCTAAACTCTAATGGATAATATTAGATATTATTAAATATCTTAAGTACTACCTTGAAACATTAAGATGCAGTAGTGTTTGTTTCAATTAAAGGTAGTAAATGAAATGGCGTATGGCTTTTAGTGCCGGGAGTGTCCGAGGACATGCTTGGCTCACCAGATGCAGGTCTTTTGATTTGATTCCCGTAGGTGACCTGCGAATCATGATGAGGATGAAATGATGATGAAGACGACACACACACCCAGCCTCCGTGCCAGCAAAATGAACTAATGATGGTTAAAATTCCCGACCCTGTCGGGAATCGAACCCGGAACCCCTGTAACCAAAGGCCAACACGCTAACCACTTTGCCATGGAGCCAGACATTCAAAGGTAGTTTTGTAAAGATACTCAAAGGTCTAATTATTCATTCATTCATTCACTTGATTTTGGTGAAAACAAAACTGCAATGGAAGAAATACAAAACCAAATAAATGGACAGATGTAACTGAGACCAAGTTGTGGAACTTTTCACATCCATTATTTATATGGGGCTAGTTAGGTACCCTAAAATATTGGCCTATTTCTTATACTGTTTCTATTCTTATATTTGTATATATTTTTTCATATGAAAGACTTTTAAGACATGGAAAATGCATATTGAATCATTTCTTTAAATTACCCTATCTCCTATGCACCCCTTACATGTTCCACATCATAAGAAGTTAGTTTGCCTTTTGGACACAGGAACCAGAAAGTACGAAAGCATAATCCAAGAACAATGCATGGTTGTAGCTCCATTATATTCCATACCATCCAGAAGTAAGGATTTGGCATGACCATTGGCAGGTCTCATAGTCGCCAACGTGTTAAGTGACAATGGCTAGGCTTTGCTACAGACCCATAACTAATAAGGGAACGTTCACTGCTTTTGTTTAATTTTGATAAAGAGCCATGTACAGTTTTAGATTCTGTTATTGTTTCATTATTTTTCCACTGTCCTTGCGACTCGAGGAACTAGTGAAAAATTGAGGATCATATTGAATTTGAGATTTGGATAAGTATGATGTGTGATATTGTTTCATTAGAATTTGTAATTCTAATTTTCTTTTGGACCCTTCAGGTTTGAATTAACCAAGTTCTACTGTATGTATCAACTCTGAAACCACTGTGGATGAGAACTATCCAAGATAGAACAACCCAGAAGATGATGTAAAAGGCCTTTGTTCCAAGAGGGGATCAGTCAGACAACAATGATGATTATGACAGCTCATGCCACTTGCAGCTCTTTAAGGGACTTAAAGACAATTGCTGCCTAGCCAACTGAGGTGGATCAGTATATAGCAATAGGTCAGCTGTTCACTAATCATTTCACTGCCTCGAGATAGATGAGCAGTAGGTTTCTGAAAAGCTTCACGGTTTGGCAGAAAGTAGAAGCAACAGAAGAAGTGACATCTTTGCATTCCACAATGACAAAGAAAGAGACATATCACTTTGAAAACTTTGTTACACAACCTGAGGAAGTAATTCTTTAAAGAATTTTGCATAGTGGCTTATTTGATAAATCAAGATTGCTGTACAATTTATCCTAGCTTCAACTAAACTTATTAAAGATTACTTAAATATGTATCTAAAATTGACAACATACAAAAGAAATTCTATGGAATAAATTTCTGCTAAAAGAGAAAAGGAAATTACACAATAGACATTTAAAAGGAAATAGAACTCCTTTCATAATGCTCCCAATAAGTTTTGAAATGTAGCAGCTCAGGGAAATTGTTGTCAGTTTCTCCTGAATGCAGCGGCAGTTTCAATACCACCTGGTGTACGCGAGATTTTAGAAAAGACGATGTCCCTGAGGTTCAGACTGAAAATATAACAGTATGTCTCAAGTCTTATGATTCTAATATCAACAGTCACATAAAACTCCAAGCTTGTTAATGCTTTAAGAATTTTAAATTCTTCCGCTGTCGCAAAGTAATAATTTTAACTACGATTTTCTTAAAGTATTTATTTCAATTGAGAAAAATAATTTTATATAATTTATGAAGTATGCTAATTATATTTTGCCAGTCCTACAGTGTAGGGATAGCATGCCTGTCTCTTACCCAGAGGCCCCATGTTCGATTCCCAGCCAGGTCAGGGATTTTTACCTGGATCTGAGGGCTGGTTCGAGTTCCACTCAGTGTACAATATTACAACTGAGGAGCTGTCAAAAGACCTGCACCTGGCGATCCAAACATGTCCTCGGACACTCTCAGCACTAAAAGTCATACACCATTTCATTTATTAATTTTCCAATGAGGAAGCTAATGTTGAGAGTGATTTATCAGATACCAAAGGGGCTTTCATTTCAGGAAAGGATAATATGACAATCTGTACAAATTTGCCACATTGTTTTATCAATATGTTCTAGTTTACTATGCACTCAGGAGGATGAGGAGGGGGGGAGGCTGATAACAATCCTAAGAGAAAGAAAAAGTAGTGACATTGTTGGAAACAAATATAACAAAGTTCAATTTTGCCTCCTTCTAAGGATTAAAGTATACTGTTCTCAAAGAGACAACTGAGGTAAGATACTGCTATATAACATTTTAGACATGTCAGAATTATTGAACTGAAAGTAGCTTGAACTTATTTTTTCTTTTTTTTTAAGGGATACGCAAACTTCTCATCTCTGTCAGCCTCTCCCATCTTTCAAAGACCCAGAATCCTTATAATATAACCCTAATCTTTGCACATCTTTGACCCTATCATCAGAGGCTAAGTGATCCGGCAGTCCAACCCCTTACTATCCCCTCTTCTACATGTACTACAGTATAATCCTGAGACAAAATGCAGCTTTAACTTCTGCAGCTGATCTAAGAGTTTCAAATTGGATCCACCGACTTGTAATTCATACCTTGTTAAACTTTTCGATTCCAGTCAAAATATATTGTCACTCTTTCATACTAACAATATTCTACGAGAGTTGTGCTTGGAATTCATTACAATACACTTACACAATAAATTTTAAAAAACTTTTTCTACTAATTTCTGATAATGGGTTTAATGTGTCTTTATATACTGTAAGGTTCCCTTTTCTATACTGCAAAGCCCTAAATATATATACATATAAATAAACCAAGGCACACACAGTCATTATGTTGTATAAATACTAAAGTGTGATGACAAGATTGGTTTCTCTCCTGTCAGGAATCATGTAGAACTGTGAAAAAGATAACGGCATATAGATGTAGGGATAACCAGTGTACATGTGAAAGTTGTGTATGGATGTTTTGATGTGGCGAAACAAATTAAACATCTATTTAGATAAAAAATGTAGTGTCTTTTACTTCAAACAGATTTTACAGAGTTTTATACAGGATCCCTGGAAGAATATTGTTAACTGTAAGTATTCTTATATTCATTATATTTTAGTGCCTCTGTCTTATTGGTATTATCATAAATAACAACAACAACAACAACAATACAGGGTGTCTCAAATATTTTGGGTCAAATTGAAACAGGTAATAGAGGGTCCACAATCGATTATACAGAGATAGGGAACCAATGGTCGGACATGCATATTTATTGTGTTATGAACATACACAGCATATACCGCATGACAACAATGTAGCTCATAGTAATTATTCAAAGTGACAACCGCCAGTCTCAATGCATGCATGGCAACAGAGCATGAAGTTCTGCCGCACTCTCTTGAAGATCCCTGGTGTCTGTTGTATCAGGAGACAGGCAGCTTGGACCGTAGCAAGCAGGATCCATCACAATCTCCTTAAAGTCTAGTGTTCAGACATGTCTTTGGCGGGAACCTTGGCCGGCTCTCTGTGGCGTGAATGACCCCGTCTCTCGTAAGGTGGTATCCACGGAGATAAATTTCTTCCAATTAGGATGGCGCCGGTTGGGAAAACGTTCTCTGTATATTCGTGCTGCTTTACAGGCACTACATCCTGCCAAACCGTACATTAAATGCATCTGCCAACTCTCCTGATGAGTAACGTTCCATCTTTGACTACGCATCATGCAATGGACACAGTAACACACCTCACAATGGACACATCACGAGCTGTCTGATGCAATGGACAACTGACACCAGGGATAGCGGTGTGCGTGCGGTACAGGTTAATGCGCCGGTGTGATGCATGCGGTCGTCATGTGACACACATGCTGTGAGGTAAGTTGTGTGCAGTACGTCTGTTTGGTGGTCAGAGGTGTACAATGTTTATCACCCACTGTCTGTTCCAGTGTACAACAGACACCTGAGATCTTTACGAGAGTGCGGCAGAACGGCTTGTGCCGTTGCAATACATGCATTGAGACTGGCGATCATCACTTTGAATGATTATGCGGTGTATGCTGTGTATGTCCATAACACAATAAATATGCAATTCCAACCAATCTCAATATAATCAGTTGTGGACCCACTATCACCTGTTTCAATTTGACCGAAAAGGTTTGAGACATCCTGTGTAAAGAATGTCTGGCCCATTGATAAATAAATGGTTAGCATTCTGGTCCATTCCTGGCCATTGATTAACATCACATTTCATAACACATTCAGACAAGTCAAAGACCAATGTGTTAATGTCAGCATAGGATCAAGTAAAATCTTCAACTAATCCCCAAACAAGGTTTACATTTAACTATTCACAGAGTAATATAATTGTCATTACAAAATTAGTCCTGCTCATTCATCTTATTATAATTACAAGATAGATATTTCTTTGTTTTATTACACTGGCTGTCTAGGTAGTCAATCATCATCATCATTTTACAGTTCCAGTTTCCCAGGTACTGTTGGCAAGCCTCTTCCATTCTGTCTTATTGAGATACGTTCTATTGTTAATGACGTCCTCCAGTGTCCTTCCCCGACCTGCAATGTCCATCTTTACGATGTCCATCCAGTGGGTTCTTGGTCTTTCCCCCCATCCATTTCCCTGCCACATGTCTCTCCAAGTTAACATAAATGCTTCCTTGTTGGCTCCACCCTCATTACATGCCCAAACCACCTCAGTCTGGACATGCTGACCAGATCTAACAATGATGTAAAAATCCCAGCTTCCTTCCTAACCACATCATTCCTTAACTTGTCCTGTTTGGTTTTTTGAATTGTGGACCTAAGGAACTTCATCTCAGGTACCTGCAACCTTGATGAGTCTTTCTTAGTGAGGGTGCAGGTTTCAATACCATAGGTTAAAATTGGTATGAAGTAGTGATTGAACATCACCAGCTTTAGTTTTTGTTGGTACCTTAGAACCCCAGAGGAGTCTTCGTACTTGCTGGTAAAAGTGAGAGCTCTTTTGCACTCTATTTTCCACCTCCTTTGTGACTAGTGTATCTCGAGATATTACATTGCCAAGGTATGTAAAGATTTCCACACTTTCTAGCGGATGGTTTCCTAGCATGATGTTCGCTGGTCATCCCTCTCTCTTTATTGCCATCACTACTGTTTTGAGTTTGCTTATCTTGAGATTGGAAGGTTAAGTTCCAGGAGTTAATTTATTGAGTCTCAACTATACTTGTTCCTCAGTTTCTCCCCAGAACAGAACATCATCAGTGAAGGCCACTGCATTTAGTTCACCAGAGGTTTTCTAGATGTTCTTCATTATGTCAACCATGATGGTGATAAACAATAATGGGCCTTGCTATTGAAACCTCCTGCCTTGCTGGACTCCACTTTCAGTCTTGAACCAGGATGAATGTCGTGTCACCCAATTGCACACAGCTGGTACAGTTCTTGTACAGCATCTGAACTTTCCTCACCAGTCCCTCTGGCACATTCCTTTTTCTCAGGCATTCCCATATCTTCTCTCTTGCAATGCTGTCATATGCCTTCTCAATGTCAAGGTAAACCATAAACAGATCTTTGCCTTTTTTCCCATTATTTTTCCAATAACATATGGACACTAAAGATTAGGTCTATTGTGGACCTGTTAGGCCTGAATCCATACTGTTCCTCTTCAAACTGTGGCTCTAAGATGACTTGCAATCTGCTCTCTAAGATTTGCTCAAGAATCTTTAAGCCCATGAGAAAGGAGTGTTGTTCCCTGGTAGTTGGAGCATTTTCAGCAATTTCCTTTCTTAAACAGGGGGATAATGACACCCTTGCTCCAATCAGTAGGTATCTTGCCATCTTTCCAAACTACATTGAGCACTCTGTGTAGCCACTGTAAACCCTGGACACCTGCTGCTTTAACCATGTCCATGCTGATTTCATTGTTTCCTGGGGATTTTCCTTGCGGCATCTTCTTAAGGGCTGCTTCTGTTTCTGTCCATGTAATGGGAGGTTCCTGTACGCAGGTTTCAACAGCTTTTGTTCTCTAATCTGCTTCTGTCCTGTTCAATAGGTGATGAAAATGATTCCTCAGAACCTTTCTGATGCCGTCTTCTTTCCTGGCCAGGGTTCCATTAGGATCCTCAATTGTTTTGATGGTTTCAACTGAATTCCTTTTTGTTTTTGATCACTCTGAACAATAGTTTCATATTTCCTCTGCTGTCTTCCTTCAGTTTTGAGTAAATTTCTCCCAGCACTTTATCTTCTCCTCTTCTACTACTCTTTTATCTCTTAATTTCTTGTCCCAGTAAATTTGCTCAAGGTCTCTGATCTTCCCCTCATCCCTTACTTGTTCTGGCTTGGATTTCAATCTCATTCTTTTTGTGCTATGTTCCTTGCCTTTATTGAGGATCTTACTCTTTCATTCCATCAGGGTGTCTCTTTTTCCCTTACTCTTGCACTTGTCTTCCCGTAAACCTCTATTGCTTCTATTATCAAGGTGTTTTTAAATCTTGTCCACTCTACCTCACCACTCTCCACTTCTTCTGTAGGCAGTTGTCCTCTTGTACAGTCCTGTTAGTTGGTCCTTTTTCCAATCTGTTGTAGTTCCCACACCTTAATCTTAGGTAATTTCCTGGTTGATATCTTTGGTACATTAATGTCTTTCAGATCTGCTACTAATAACCGGTGGTCGCTATTGAATTTCTCACTAGGAATCACCTTGACATCAGTCACAAGTCTACTTCTTTCTTTATCTGTAATGACATAGTCAATGACCATCTTGCTCTTTCCATCCCAGCTCTAATGGGCAATCTTGTGACTGACTCTTTTGTTGAAACAACTGTTTTTTACTACCAAACAGTTTCTTATGCAGAAGTCTAGGAGATGTTCCCCTTCCGAATTCCTTCTCCCATAGCCATGTGGTCCCATCACCTTCTCATAGTCATTCCTATGTGCCCCGAGCTGTGCGTTGAGGTCCCCAATGATGGTTGCCCTCTCTTCACTGATGGTCTCTTCTAGGTCTTCAAGAAACTTGTTCTTTTCATCTTGACTGCAACCCGTCTAAGGGGCATACACTTGCACCAGTGTCAGCTTCTCTTTCCCAAGGTGAACTGTTGCCCTTATAATTCTCTCAATGACGTACTGGATCTCTGTAATACCATCTAACTCTTTAGACAATATCAATCCTACTCCATTTCTCATCTCTCTGTTGTTAACATTCCAGTAGAGGGTATAATTTTTCCTCATCTCTTTCTTTCCTTTACCTTTCCATTTAGTTTCACTCAGTCCTAGGATTGATATTTTCCTTCTCTCTATTACATTCACTAACTCTTCACATTTCCCAGTCAAACTCAGTACATTGATTGTTCCTGTTTGAGTGTGTTGTCTTCTCCGGGGCTGTTGCACGATCGTAAGGTTTGGGCTACCATCAGGCTGTAAGCCATCATACCTGGCATGGGTCTGTGGGTGCTGTTGTCTACTCAGAATTCTTTGTTTGCATCCTGAGACTCATATAAATGTTGAAAGCGATTGCAGTTACTCTCAAACTGACTCGCTAGGCCTAACGTTAGAGAAGATTTTCTGTCAGGGTTATCTCCCTTAGCCTTTAGCAGTCCCCTGCCACATGTGCAAGGCAGCAGCTTCCAGTTGAATTTGTGTGTCATTTTCTACACAATGGCTACAACAAGTCCCCTAAGGGTGAACTCCTCTGCCCATACCCATTGGTTTTCCCTTAGTATGTCAGGTTTGGTAACAGCCGCCTAACCCTCAGCCAGACAGTCACAAGTAGTACAGTCTACTGTCACATACGGTAGCAGGATGTACCTGACCTGAACAACAACAACAACGATGACAACAACAATAATAAATTATATAAATATAAGTTGAAATTAAATGCTACAATAGTCATTGCTGCATTACATTAAAATGAATAAAGGAAAAAGAATGGGGAGTGGGAGTCTCTCTGACTTGATTTGACAATTGTTCAATCCTTTTCTATATTTACACTGGCAGAAAATAATATCCAACCCCTAAGAAGGGGCTGTGCTAGATTAGCAAACGTTGGTAGGTGTGTTTATACATCTGAAAGATGACACTGATTCAAATTTCCCACAAATCGCATCAGCAAGGTGCTAGTAGTGGCCCCATGATGATGTACATCAGGTTTGCTTTAAATACAGGCTGTACTGTGCGAGAGCATTAGTTACCTGTGAGATTGGACAGAATGACTGTGAGTGGGTCAAGAATGCCTTTAAGAAGATGAAGAGGTCAGTATCAATAGCTCACTACGTTTGAACGAGGCCGTATAATAGGGCTACGTGAAGGTGGATTTTCCTTCTGCACTACTGCACAACAACGTGGCAGGAATGTCTCTACTGTGCATGCATGCTGGCAGCAAGAAAACCAGGCTCCAAACATCCCGGTGGCACTTTACAAAAGAAAATATTTATAAAATCCTCCTATCAATACAAGTCAAGTCATCTGTTAGATGAAGCAAAGTCTATACATGTTTCAGCCTAATCTCAAGGCCATCTTCACATTTCCCAGTCAAACTCAGTACATTGATTGTTCCTATTTGAGTGTGTTGTCTTCTCCAGGGCTGTTGCACAATTGCAAGGCTTGGGCTACCATCAGGCTGTAAGCCATCATACCTGGCATGGGTCTGTGAGTGCTGTTGTCTACTCAGAATTCTTTGTTTGCATCCCGAGGCTCATATAAATGTTTGTTTTTGTTTTTATTTGTTTTACTACTGAAGATGGCCTTGAGATTAGGCTGAAACATGTATAGACTTTGCTTCATCTAACAGATAACTTGACTTGTATTGATAGGAGGATTTTATAAATATTTTCTTTTGTAAAGTGATAACCGTCAATACGGAATGGGATTCATAACTTGCAATCCTCGTGGCACCACCGAGAGGGAGGACCATTCGGCATATGGCTGTGGCACAGCGGACTGCGCCTGCAGCAGCAATTTGAGCAGCAATTGGCACCTCAATGACGCAACAAACTGTTTGAAATCGGTTACTTGAAAAACAGCTCAGAGTCAGACGCCCTGCAGCGTGCATTCCACTTACCCCAAATCACTGCCGTCTGTGAGAGCTCGTTGGAGGATGGAGTGGAGGTACATTGTGTTTTCCGATGAAAGCCAGTTCTGCCTTGTGCCAGTGATGGCTGTGTGTTGGTTAGAAGGAGGTCAGGTAAGCACCTGCATTCCACCTGTCTGCAGCGTCAACACCCTAGACCTACACCGGGAGTTCTGTTCTGAGGAGCAATTTCCTATGACAGCAGGAGTACTCTCACAGTTATCCCATGCACCCTGACTGCAGATGTGTACGTCTGTCTGGTGATTTGACATGTTGTGCTGCCATTCATGAACAGCATTCCCGGGGGTGTTTTCCAACAGGATAACGCACGCTCCCATGCCACTCTTGTAACCCTATGTGCTCTACAGATTGTTGCCTTGGCCTACTCGATCCCCCGATCTTTCCCCAATTGAGCACGTATAGGACATCATTGGTGATCATCCACAACCAGCATTAACCATCCCTGTATTGATCGACCAAGTACAACAGGCATGGAACTCCATCCCACAAGCTGACATCCGGCACCTGTATGACACAATGCATGCATGTTTGCATGCCTGCGGTCAACAGTCAGGCGATTACACCGGTTATTACTGGACCAGTATGGCACATTTGTGATGGCTTTTCTCGTGCGGATATTAACCTGTAGTCTTGTACCTTTAATCAATTAAATATGTTACCTCGATAAATATATTGCCAAAATTTCCATATTCTACATTCCTCATTTCGTGGTATTTGGATATTTGTTCCGCCAGTGTATATTAAAGTAAGATAATGTTGATCAAAACAACATTAACCCAAGAATAAATAGATTAAATAATTTTAGAATAATAATCAACATAGTCGAGAGCAATCCTTTAAACAAAACTGAAAGATAAGGAGTTATGAAGGTAAGAATTCCATCTTACAAATAAACAGGAATTTAAAATGACAAACAATATAAAACACAATTAACTTCACAAAAGTTCAAAACAATACAAAAATTTAGAACTACGGTCCAAAAGGAAAGATAATGGTAAAATATACATATAGAAAAAGGATACAAAAGGATAAAATCTGGAGCAAAAATCCATTAACCATTAGCACGACATCGTGCATGTATAAGGCACAAAGACTAAGACCAAATGGTGCTAATGGTTTCCAACACCCACCATGGCCTGTGAGAAGTCTCATAACAGGAAATCATAGGCTCTCATCACAACTAGATATGGATAAATGGATCTGTCTCTTGCTGATAACAGTATTAGGAGGATTTGAATAGACTCAGTTAGTTGGGAAATTAAAACCAAGGATATTAAAAACTTATGATATGCACCACAGAGGTGATTAAGAGGACTGAAGTAGGGTGACCTTCAGGAGCAATCAGCTGGTGTATTGTCTTGCTACAGGAGAAGGTTTTCTGCAGGGTAATAGAGGTGAACAAATGAGTAGACATGTTCAGATTCCTATTCGCCACTAAGGGACGTTGGCAGATACAACTCCATACAGGGTTGGTATCAGGAAGGGAAACTGGGTTTAAAACCAGGCCAAGTCAACATGTATGACAAAGTTCACACCCGCGACCCACCCAGGGTGTGGGGAAAGGGCAGAGAAAGAATAAGAAGATAATTTTTCTTGTCTTCTTTATAAATTTACTCATTCCGGACAAATATTTCAGGTTCCCTATGGGATTCAACATCTATATCAAGGCTTTGATATCCAATTAGCGTGTTCTCATGGTTGGTTGGGTTGTGTGATCTTGAATGTCTGATTTGCGTGTTCTCACTGGAATGTTCTCGAACTTGAGTGTCACCTTGGTACTTAAATTTTGTTGGCATATTTGTAAGACATTATATGATCCATTGGATATGTTGCTTGTGGTGTTTAAAATTACTGTAGCCGGGCTGAGTGGCTCAGATGGCTGAGGCGCTGGCCTTCTGACCCCAACTTGGCAGGTTCAATCCTGGCTCAGTCCGGTGGTATTTGAAGGTGCTCAAATACGTCAGCCTCATGTCAGTAGATTTACTGGCATGTAAAACAACTCCTACCGGACTAAATTCCAGCACCTCGGCATCTCCAAAAACTGTAAAAGTAGTTAGTGGTATTTAAAGCAAATAACATTATTATTATTATTAAAATTACTGTATTTACATGAATAATACCTGCCACCAAATAATACCCGCACCCTAAATTTTAGGAAGCTGTATTTTGAAAAAATTTAAAAACTAAAATTCCTTCCATCAAAAGAGTAACGTAGGTATAAACAAACATTTCATATTACTCCACAAGGTCCACATGGTCTTTACGCAAATTGAACGTGTAAATTGACGGATATAGCTGCTTTGCTTTGAACATATTTGAGATGATAGAAGTACATTATCACTGCTATAAAATATATTTGCCATGAAAATTAGCAAGTAGGCCTAGGTATTTCATTAATATGAACTTGCAATAGGGTCGATTCCCTGTAGATTGGAAGATTCATTGTCTCTTGCATCACTAGAATCCTCTCTTAAATTACTTACAAATTCATCACACTCCACATCAAAAACACTTTTCACACACGGTTTCTTTTTACTTGGATATTAACACGACCGATGGTGGACAATACTTTTTGTGCAATGTAAACATTTGAAACAGATACACTGGAGAACCCGGATGTTAATTTTATGATATAGTAAAACCTTGTTAATTCCAAGTCATTAGGATGCAAAATTTGGATTTCGAATTACATGATTTCGAATCAATCGCCAACTCGTACTTCAGAAATGCCAACCATTCCCACATTACAATATATTCTAAGACCCGTTACTGCATGCAATTAACATTGATTCACAGTTTAAACCTTTCAAATGCCATGGAAAAGAACTATTTCCAAAATGTATCCAACAAGGTGGATTTACATTATTCAAATAATGCACTTGGATAACTCACTGACAAACACAACCTTGTGCAATGAAAGAAAAAACATGATTCAAAGACGAGGACAAATTATGCTGGCTCCCCTGTGCAAGTGCTTTATATTTTGGATTACTGTACTGTTTGCATTTTTAGATGCTTTGTATTTGCACAGAAAGTAACCGATGCCCTTAAAACTTCATGGCTTATCAAACCATCATATGACAAGGGGAGGAAGTCTTTCGCTTCATCTGCATTTGGCTATTCATAAAAAACAATGCAGTTTCATTGGCATTGACAATATTGTTCGGTGCGAACGAGTTGATTAGAATTATGAGCCATACTTTTTCGCCAACTGTCAGCATCGCCAGTGTTGGCGAATTCTGCTTTTCCGCACACTGCCTGTACGTGATATTGTGGTGTTCCTTAACACGCTGAATACAAAAAATTACGAATTCACTCGAACGTAGCACCTATGAAACACACCGTCGACACACCGAAGTGAAAGTGCGGAAAGCTACCCCTGCACGTTCCAGAAGACACATTCTATCGTGACACGGAGAAGTTTTGAATTTAAAATACTCTGTAAATGCAATTTTTTTAATGTAAACAATTTTATATTAAAAGTCTTAATTGTTTTCCGTTTAAAATTGACAAATGGGGGCAGTTTCCTTCCGTATGCAGTTACACAACGCATAACTATATACACAACATCGAAAATGAGGTGAGCAGGAGCGTGTTGCCAACCTTGATGGAAATACAACCCGCACCAAAGATTAAGTAGATATAGTGAAACCACAATAACTGATGGTGGTGCCAAAATCAGGCATTCTAAGCATGAGGAGGAGTGAGGTAGTTTGCAAATGAATCGGCCCGAGCTAAAAAGCAATAAGTCTTAATTGCATATTTTTAAAATGTTCAGTATTCTGAAGTATTGAGGCAAGGGCCTTCGAATAGCATACACACATACATCATCATTATAGACCATTATGCCTTTCAGCATTCAGGCTGCAAGCCTCTGTGAATTTACTAAACGTCACCACAATCCTCGATGTGCAACTAGTGCTGTGGCTTCATTTAGTTCTACACCTGAGTCTAACCATCATCGTCTTGGTCTCCTTCTACTTCTCTCACCCTCCATAACAGAGTCCATTATTCTCTTAGGTAACCTATCCTCCACCATTCGCCTCACATGACCCCACCACCAAAGCCGATTTATGTGTACAGCTTCATCCATCAAATTCATTTCTAAATTAGCCTTTATCTCCTCATTCTGAGTACCCTCCTGCCATTGTTCCCACCTGTTTGTACCAGCAATAATTCTCGCTACTTTTATGTCTGTTACTTCTAAGATATCTTGAGTCCACCCAGCTTTTGCTCCCATAAAGCAAAGTTGGTCTGAATACAGACCAATGTAAAGATAGTTTCATCCGGGAGCTGACTTCCTTCTCACAGAATACTGTTGATCGCAACTGCGAGCTCACTGCTTTAGCTTTACTGCACCTTGATTCGATCTCACTTACTATATTACCATTCTGGAAGAACACACATCCTAAATACTTGAAATTATCTACCTGTTCCAGCTTTGTATCACCAATCTGACATTCAATTCGCTTGAATTTCTTACCGACTGACTCAATTTAGTCTTTGAAGGGCTAATTCTCATACCATACTCATTGCACCTATTTTCAGGTCCAAAACTGTAGGACTTTCGGTACAATCTTCCATTAAGACAAAGTTGTCAGCATAGGCCAGACTGCTTACTACATTTCCACCTAACTGAATCCCTCCCTGTTACTCTATACCTTTCAGCAGATGATCTATGTAAACTACGAACAACAATGGTGAAAGATTATTTTTTATTTTCTTTGCAAGTTGCTTTACGTCACACCGACACAGACAGGTCTTATGGCGACGATGGGATAGGAAAGGGCTAGGAGTGGGAAGGAAGCAGTCATGGCCTTAATTAAGGTACAGCCCCAGCATTTGCCTGGTGTGAAAATGGGAAACCACGAAAACCATTTTCAGAGCTGCCGACAGTGAAGTTCGAACCCACTATCTCCCGCATGCAAGCTCACAGCTGTGCGCCCCTAACCGCACAGCCAACTTGCCCAGTAGGTGAAAGATTACAGCCTTGTCTAACCCCTAGAAGTACCCTGAACAAAGTACTCATTCTACCAAGCATAAGAATGAATGAAGTCAGCCTTATCTTTACACTGCTGGCCCGTGGTGTAGGGGTAGCGTGCCTGCCTCTTACCCGGAGGCCCCGGGTTCAATTCCCGGCCAGGTCAGGGATTTTTACCTGGACCTGGGGAGGTGGTTCGAGGTCCACTCAACCTACGTGATTAGAATTGAGGAGCTATCCGACGGTGAGATAGCAACCCCGGTCTAGAAAGCCAAGAATAGCGGCCGAGAGGATTCGTCGTGCTGACCACACGACACCTCGTCATCTGCAAGCCTTTGGGCTGAGCAGCGGTTGCTTGGTACATCAAGGCCCTTCAAGGGCTGTAGTGCCATGGGGTTTGTTTTGTTCTCTTTACACCAGAAACCACTGTTATGTGTAACAAGATCGAGGAGAAAAGCATTAATTCAACGACTTGCTGCCTTTCAGCGCTATATTCCTTACATAACGTTTGCCACGCTGCAAGATTTCCTCACGTTACATTATTTCGTGGGATTTCCAGGTTTCACATTGTTTACTTTAGAAAAGCTAATTATGGACGCGTTTGTTACTTGGGTATTATGTCGCTCAAAAGAAGACAAGAAAACCATCACATGAAAAACATCGTAAAAGATGTTAACAGAAAAGATTTACCTTACACAAACTAGGAGAAACGTCGATGTGAAGAAAACAAGCGAAGATTGCAAGTTAGTAAAGACAGTCTAACCGACCATAAGTGGCCACATACAGCAAATGAAAGGGTATCCTTTTAATTTTTTTGCTAGTTGCTTTACGTCGCACCGACACAGATAGGTCTTATGGCGACGATGGGACAGGGAAGGGCTGGGAGTGGAAAGGAAGCGGCCGTGGCCTTAATTAAGGTACAGCCCCAGCATTTGCCTGGTGTGAAAATGGGAAACCACGGAAAACCATTTTCAGGGCTGCCGACAGTGGGGTTCGAACCTACTATCTCCCGAATACTGGATACTGGCCACACTTAAGCGACTGCAGCTATCGAGCTCGGTGTATCCTTTTAACGTTCCATGTCATGGTGTAAATTATATTTGTACAGGACTTGGGTGCTTCTAATGTTACAAATACATATTTAGACGAAGTATCATGTAAAACATTTATTATGAATGGCTTTTTGACATATTAAACTGGCCACGGAGCTGAAAGGCATTAAGTCAGTTTTACAAAATTGATCTGGAAATCTATATATCAAGAGTTTACTAAAAGCAGCTTTGGCAAATCCGTCCGTCCATTCTACTGGACTGATTTGCTTCATTTCTGTTTTATTCTCTCTGGAATTACCTGCTGGTGAATCATGAGACTTTGATAGGTCTCTAAGTTCAGCCAACTTTGAGTAATTATAAAATCAATTCATTAAATGATCACTCTAATAATTGCAGGTGAAGGCTTACCCTAACCCTCAATCTATTCTGTACACAGCAGGTTGCTAAGCGACTAACACTTCCATTAATATTCTGATTATGTAATTTTCAACCTTTGTAATGTCACCGCATGCAGCCATGTTTGATTACTACCTGTGAAGCCAGAGAGTACACACTTCCTCTGCTTGATACTCTTTTATCCTCTGACTTTCCCCAGCTTCTGAATTTACTCAGCAGATGGCAGAACATTCCTTGTAACTTACATGCTGTTAAGAGGAAGCAGTCTACGTACATACAGACGGGAAGATATCATATCGACTAGCCTTCTGTATGACCATTAAGAAAGCGCGTGGACAAACTCTAGAAAAAGTGGATAGTCTACTTACTCGAACCAGTATTCAGTCACGGCCAATTGTACGTTGCACTATGTCGGGCAAGATCGTTTGAAAATATTAATATCCAGATACGGCTGAATGGACGAAGCACAAATAATATTGTATGGAAAGAAGTGCTATAAACTACATTACAAATAAATCAGTTATTATGTACCAGTATCAAATGTTCATAAAACTACTGAAAAGGGAGGCAAAACAATATGACTACGACAGACATTTCAAGAAGAGTTATCTGACCTATTTATAAGGAATGCTGCAGAGCAGCACGGGCCCGCTAGTTGTTCGTTAAGTTAAAAATGGCCTTCCACTAACATAAATATAACTTGAGTAGCTTCCCCACAATATAGAACATTAAAATAGTGTTTTTGTTCTGTTGTGTTTGGGTAATAACATTTTTCTTTCTTCTAAAAAGTAGTGAAAAGTGACTTCATGCTTTTCAATTCTGGCCAATTTAATTGGTTTCCTTTCTGGGCCAGAAAGTGCTATTGCAGCACAACCAGTTTGTGAGCAACACCTTTCATAACAATCAGACGCACTGCTTGTGCTCTGAATGGCATTACTCAGCACTACCCATATCGCAGCTGCTGTCATACAGTTACAGCCATAGATGAGACTGGGGCTTGGGTGGAAACTACATTTTGCTCTGGCCCGAGCCACAAGATAGACGCAAATGTACTGTGTCCATCAAGAAATTGTAACAGGCGTAAAAATACAGAACATAATATTAATGTATGTTTGTCCAACCCTTGTACAATTTCTGATGATGATGATGATTGTTGTTGTTGTTGTTGTTTAAAGGGACCTAACATCTAGGTCATCGGCCCCTAATGGTACAAGGTGAGACAAAATGTCATGTCAGTTAAAATTCCAAGATTTATTCATTGACCAAAATTCAAAAACATGATAACAAAGAATAAAAATGAATATGAGTTTAAAATAATCTGCAGATCTAATTCACAATACTGAAAGTTAAAATAATTCCATAATCCATCCACTGACAAGTTCTAAAAGACGAAGATGAATAATTGTTATGAATGTAAAACAATCAATGGATCTGACCCACAATACCAAAACTTCCCATAAAATAACTGAACAAGGGACTGCTTCCAAAGCAAAATCCTAAATTGATGATGCTTGTTCACTAAAGGAGTCCATCATAACGGTACTTATTGCTAGTAAAGTAGAACCATGGTATTTCTCACATTGTGGTATTACTCACAGGTAAATGGCATTTCTCACATAATGGCGCCACTCATAGACAACGCAAACCCATGGTGTTCCTCACATGGTGGTACTAATCTCAGGCAACTTGCAGACCTGTGGTATTCCTCGAAACGCAGACCCAGGATGTCCACAACCAGATGCTGAAAACACCCCAGTGAGGATAACCTGGACAGAGGGGAGCCTCGGTCATAGTGGTGGATACTATACACAGGTACTGTAAACCCATAGTGATCCACCCAGTGACCCATGGTATTCCTTACATAGTGGTACTAATCACAAGAAAAGTCAACTCATGGTGTTCCTCGCATGAAGGTACTAATCACAAGAAAAGTCAATTCATGGTGTTCCTCGCATGAAGGTACTAATCACAGGTAATATCATGGTTCAATCAAAATTCAGCATCCCTTGGTTGCCTCTTTTAGTCGCCTGTTACAAGAGGCAGGGGACACCGTGGGTGTATTCTTCGTCTGAGACCCCCACCCACAGGAGATTGTCCCATTTCTCTGCGAGGTGGGGTATGAAGTGAGATGAATCTTCGTAGCAAGTTCTTAGGACTGGATGTCCATGACATCGGCTTCATTAGAGGAGTTAATGAGATGAAATGAATGACATGATATATGATAATAGGAAGGGAGAGGGTGAGTGGTGCTGACTGTTGTTTTAAGAGGAGTACAACTACGCAACAATCCTCTATATAACACTAATCAGAGAGAAAAATGGATAGGATCCGACACTTTGAAAAATGAAGGTATCGACTAAAGAAAGACAAGGGCCATGAAGGGTGTGAAAATGAAAAACACCCTAGGCCACAACACCTCTAATACTGATGATGATGATGATGATGATGATGATGATGCTTGTAGTTTAAAGGGGCCTAACATCTAGGTCATCGGCCCCTAATGATACGAAATGAAACAAAAATGTAATGACAATTTAGAAGTCCAAAATTCATCCACTGACCAGAATTCAATACATGACAATGAATTTAAAATAATCAGCGGATCCAACTCACAATACTGAAAATTAAAAATATTTCCAAAATAAATCCACTGACTAGAATTCAAAAAGACAATAATGAACAATGATTATGAACTTAAAACAATCAGTGGATCTGACCCGCAATGCTCCACCTTCCCAGAATCTATCTTAAAACAATAGTATTACCGACCAAGGGACTGCTTCCAAAGCACAATCCTGAATCGATGATGCTTGTTGTCTAAAGGAGTCCAAAATCCAGGTCAACAGCCCCTCAAAATGGTACTTATCACTACTGAAGTAGAACCATGATATTTTTCATGTTGTGGTACTAATCAAAAGTAGCATGGACTCACGGTGTTCCACACATTATGGTACAACTCACAAGTATTGTACGTCGCACAGGTAACGCAGCCCTATGGTCTTTCTCACATAATGGCACCACTCATAGGCAACGCAAACCTATTGTGTTCCTCACATAGGTGTACTAATCACAGGCACTGGTATTCCCATGGTGTTCCACACACAGTGGGGACTAATCACAGGCAACGCCCAGACCCTTGGTGTTTCTCACATAATGGTAATAATTACAGGCAATGTAAGCCCGTGGTGTTCCGCATATAGTGGTATTAATCACAAGTAGTTTCGTGGTTCTAATTCAATCATCCCTTGGCTGTCCCTTTTAGTCGCCTCTTATGACAGGCAGGGGACACCATGGGTGTTATTCTAGTGACCCCATCCACAGGGGGAAGGGAGAGGGTGCAACTCCATGCCGGTACATAACCTACTCCTGTCAAATAGCACCAAGGGGTCTGCTCAAGCCTTTAGGTTCTCATCCAACAGACGAATCACCATGAACAGCGTCATATACCCTCATTCCATTGAACACTGTGGAGAGGTTTGAATTGAATCCAGGCTTTTGGTTCTCAATCTAGAGATTAGAAATTGTATACCATCACCTCTCCTACCCTGTCAGCCAACATTCTATGATGAAAATGTTTCTAACCAACAGGACTCGACCCAGTTAACCCCGGTGTCAGACTATATAGACTTCATGCATTAACAATGTTGGCCACCAGGCCATGTCAAAGTATTTAGAAAAGAATTGCTTTTTTTATACCAAGAAACACACATAATACACGAGACTTATGGAACAAGTAGATCACTTCTCCTACCTTGGAAGTATGCTGTCGATACACTGCACCTCACGAGAAGGATGTGGAAAACAAATTCTGTGCTGCCCATATTGCTTTCAGACTTCACTCTCGTTGAGTTTTCCTGAACAAAGATCTAAGAATACTTACCAAATGAATGGTAAACAAAACTGTTGTCATACCAACATTGCTCTATGAATGTGAAACCTGGGACCTATACCACTTACTCTTTCACCAGCAGGAACTTCAGTCCATAATGAATATTAAATCGGAGAACTACGTGACTTATGTTATAGTTCTTGAGAAAGTACCAACGGACAGTAATGAAGTCTCCGATACTACTTGCTGGCTCAGTTGGATTGGCCATGTCCAATCTATGAGTGATGACTCCCCTGGCAAATCCTGTATGGCGGTAACAACCATGACATCACCCCAACCCCCACCCCTCACTGTGGCCTCAGCTATTGTAGTGCACACCTTCTGAAGTGGTGCCATCAAGATGGCATGCCTAACAATTTTTTATATTCCGATTGTGCTGCTATCTATCAACAAAATTGGTACTCTGCTGGAACAGGTACTATGGCTGAGTAAATTCAATTTTTTTCGGGTGACTCAGAGTACGCCATCAGAGATCCTTAACATGACAACATCAACGACATGGAGTGCCAAGTTTTTGACCAGGACTCAAACTGCAAACTTGGGATCATGAGTCAGTCACTCTACCTTACCAAGGCAACTATCCTGTATGGTGAACTCAGCACTGGCAAGAGACTCATGGTGCCCCTCTGAAGCGTTACAAAGATTAATGAAATGAAATGGTGTATGGCTTTTAGTGCCAGGAGTGTCTAAGGACAAGTTCAGCTCACCAGATGCAGGTCTTTTGATTTGACTCCCAAAGGCGACCTGCGCGTCGTGATGAAAATGAAACGATGATGAAGACGACACATACACCCAGCCCCTGTGCCAGCGAAATTAACCAATTATGGTTAAAACTGCCGGCAGGGACAGGAATCTTTTACAGGACCCCTGGGACCAAAGGCCAGCATGCTAACCATTTAGCCATGGAGCCGGACAAAAAAGATTATTTAATAATATTAATAATCTAGAAATAATAACCAAACTACATCAGAGCAACGACAACAAAAACAGTACAGACCGAAGTGGTCGGCAGAATGTAAACAAGCCTTCTCAGAAAGAATGAAAGCCTATTGGAACAAGAAGAACCAACAAAAAACTAATTGAGTTATTTGCTTAGCGTTCCAATACAGGGAGAATTTGCTGCTGCTACTTATTATTATTATTATTATTATTATTATTATTATTATTATTATTATTCCTCCTCTGCGAACCATGTGACCTTGCCGCGGTGGGGAGGCTTGCGTGTCCCAATGATGCAGATAGCCGAGCTGCAGGTGCAACCATATCGGATGGGTATCTGTTGAGAGACCAGACTAACGAATGGTTCATCGAAAGGGGGGTAGCAGCCTTTCGATAGTTGCTCGGGCAGCAGTCTAGATGATTGACTGATACGGCCTTGTAATAATACTCAACATGGCTTAGCTGTGTTGATACTGCTACACGGCTGAAAGCAACGGGAAACTACAGCCGTAACTAACTCCCGAGGACATGCAGCTCTCTCTGTATGAATGATGTACTGATGATGGCTTCCTCCCGGGTAAAATATTCCGGAGGTAAACTAGTCCCCCATTCGAATCTCCGGGTGGGGACTACACGAGAGGGGGTGATCATCAGGAAGGTGGATACTGACATTCTGCGAGTCGGAGCGTGGAATGTTAGAAGTTTGAATCGTTGTGGTAGGTTAGAGAACCTGAAATGGGAGATGGATAGGCTAAAGTTAGATGTAGTTGGTATAAGTGAAGTACGTTGGCAGGAAGAACAAGATTTTTGGTCAGGCGACCACCGAATTATCAACACAAAATCAAACAAGGGAAATGCAGGAGTTGGTTTAATAATGAATAAGAAAATAGGGCAGCGGGTAAGCTACTACAACCAGCATAGTGAAAGGATTATTGTCGTCAAGATAGACACCAAACCAATGCCCACCACAATAGTGCAGGTCTATATGCCTACTAGTTCAGCAGATGATGAAGAAATCGAAAGAATATATGAGGAGATAGAAGATTCAATACAATATGTAAAAGGTGACGAGAATCTAATTGTGATGGGAGACTGGAATGCAGTGGTAGGTCAAGGAAGAGAAGGTAATACAGTAGGAGAATTTGGATTGGGTCAAAGGAACGAAAGAGGAAGTCGGCTGGTTGAATTCTGCACTGATCATAATTTAGTCCTTGCCAATACTTGGTTCAAACACCATAAACGGCGGCTGTATACGTGGATGAGACCTGGAGACACTGGAAGGTATCAAATAGACTTCATTATGATTAGGCAGAGATTCAGAAACCAGGTGTTGGATTGCAAAACTTTCCCAGGAGCAGACGTGGACTCTGACCATAACTTGTTGGTCATGAAATGCCATCTGAAGTTGAAGAAATTGAAGAAAGGAAAGAATGCAAAAAGATGGGATCTAGACAAGTTGAAAGAAAAGAGTGTAAGGGATTGTTTCAAGGAACATGTTGCACAAGGACTAAATGGAAAGGCTGAAGGAAACACTATAGAGGAAGAGTGGAGAGTCATGAAAAATGAAGTCAGTAGGGCTGCTGAAGAAATGTTAGGAAGGAAGAAAAGATCAACTAAGAATCAGTGGATAACTCAGGAGATACTAGACCTGATTGATGAACGACGAAAATACAAGAATGCTAGAAATGAAGAGGGCAGAAAAGAATACAGGCGATTAAAGAATGAAGTGGATAGAAAGTGCAAGGTAGCTAAGGAAGAATGGCTGAAGGAGAAGTGCAAGGATGTCGAAGGCTGTATGGTCCTGGGAAAGGTAGATGCTGCATACAGGAAAATCAAGGAAACCTTTGGAGAAAGGAAATCTAGGTGTATGAATATTAAGAGCTCAGATGGAAAGCCACTTCTAGGGAAAGAAGACAAAGCAGAAAGATGGCAGGAGCATATCCAACAGTTGTATCAAGGTAAAGATGTAAATAATTTGGTTCTGGAACATGAAGAGACTGTTGATGCTGATGAAATTGGAGACCCAATTTTGAGGTCAGAGTTTGACAGAGCTGTGAGTGACCTCAACAGGAACAAGGCACCTGGAATTGATGATATTCCCTCTGAATTACTGACTGCCTTAGGAGAAACCAGCATGGCAAGGTTATTTCATTTAGTGTGCAAGATGTATGAGACAGGAGAAGTCCCATCCGATTTTCGGAAGAATGTTGTTATACCTATTCCCAAGAAGGCCGGTGCTGACAGGTGTGAAAACTACCGCACCATTAGTTTAATATCTCATGCCTGCAAAATTTTAACACGTATTATTTACAGAAGAATGGAAAAACAAGTTGAAGCTGAGTTGGGAGAAGATCAATTCGGCTTCAGAAGAAATGTAGGAACACGTGAAGCAATACTGACTTTACGTCTGATCTTAGAGGATCGAATCAAGAAGGACAAGCCGACATACATGGCATTCGTAGATCTCGAAAAGGCATTCGATAATGTTGATTGGACCAAGCTATTTATGATTCTGAAGATAATAGGGATCAGATACCGAGAACGAAGAATTATCTACAATCTGTATAAAAATCAGTCTGCAGTGATAAGAATCGAGGGCTTTGAAAAATAAGCAGCATTCCAGAAAGGAGTGAGGCAAGGCTGCAGTTTATCCCCTCTCCTTTTCAATGTTTACATAGAACAGGCAGTAAAGGAAATCAAAGAGAAATTTGGAAAGGGAATCACAGTCCAAGGAGAGGAAATCAAAACCTTGAGATTTGCCGATGATATTGTTATTTTATCTGAGACTGCAGAAGATCTCGAGAAGTTGCTGAAGGGTATGGATGAAGTCTTGGGTAAGGAGTACAAGATGAAAATAAATAAGTCCAAAACAAAAGTAATGGAGTGCAGTCGAACAAAGGCAGGTGATGTAGGAAATATTAGATTAGGAAATGAAGTCTTAAAGGAAGTAGATGAATATTGTTACTTGGGTAGTAAAATAACTAACGATGGCAGAAGTAAGGAGGACATAAAATGCAGACTAGCACAAGCAAGGAAGAGCTTTCTTAAGAAAAGAAATTTGCTCACTTCAAACATTGATATCGGAATTAGAAAGATGTTTTTGAAGACTTTTGTGTGGAGCGTGGCTTTGTATGGAAGTGAAACATGGATGATAACTAGCTCAGAAAGAAAGAGAATAGAAGCTTTTGAAATGTGGTGTTACAGAAGAATGCTGAAGGTGAGATGGATAGATCGAATAACGAATGAAGAGATACTGAATCGAATTGGTGAGAGGAGATCGATTTGGCTAAATTTGACGAAAAGAAGAGATAGAATGATAGGACACATCTTAAGACACCCAGGACTTGTTCAGTTGGTTTTTGAAGGGAGTGTAGGTGGTAAGAACGGTAGGGGTAGACCAAGGTATGAATATGACAAGCAGATTAGAGCAGATGTAGGATGCAATAGTTACGTAGAAATGAAAAGGTTAGCACAGGATAGAGTGGCATGGAGAGCTGCATCCAACCAGTCTATGGACTGATGACTCAAACAACAACACATTATTATTATTATTATTATTGGCTTTATGTCCCACTAACTACTTGAATGGTTTTTGGAGACGCCAACGTGTCGGAATTTAGTCCCTCAGGAGTTCTTTTACGTGCCAGTGAATCTACTGACATGAGGCTGATGTATTTGAGCACCTTCAAATACCACCAGACTGAGCCCAGATTGAACCTGCCAAGTTGGGGTCAAAAGGTGAGTGCCTCAACCATCTGAGCCACTCAGCCCAACGTTACAAAGGTCATCTCAAAGTAACACTGAAGAACACAGTTATCAACTTGAACACTTGGTACGCCACAGCGCACAACTGCTTCAACTGCTACTGAGATGTTTGACCAAACATTACCAAGACAGGAAGCAGAGGCTCATCAAAAGCAGAAACTTCGACAAACTTGGTCATGTGTGCAGCTTGGGCTCGTCAGTTGGAAACAGCATCTCTCCAGCTAGTACACTATTGTAACACCACTGCAAACCGTCCTGTCAAAAACACAATCATCATCATCATCATTTTCCAACTGCAGTTTCCCGGGTGTGGTGTACAAGCGCTCGCCATCCCTTCCTGTCTGCATACATCTTCTGTTTTAGAACATCTTCCCATTTTAGACCACTCTCCTCCACATCTGATTTCACTGTGTCTATCCAGCATCTCTTTGGCCTTCCCCTTGGTCTTCTTTTTCTTGGACTGTAAGGTCGGAGTATTTTCTGACCGGTCTCTTGCTCTTGGAGAAAGCAAGTATTAATTGTGTGGAGGCTTCCATCATTGGTCATCAACTAAGATGGATTGGGCATGTCCATCATATGAATGACAGTAGGTTCTCTGCCCAAATCCTGATATAACGACCAGCTTAAGCAAACAATGAAGGAGACCAGTATAAACACTCAGATCTGGAAAACACTTGCTGAGGATCGCTTAATTTGGCGGTGATCCATGTCGCTTTCCCTGTTCATTCATTCCCTAGTCCTCAGACTCCAGAACTTTCAATCTTCAGTAATACTCAAGCCTATAGAGATGTTTTCCAGGTCTTTCTTTATCATGCTTGACTACAAAATTGGGGGATCTATCTCTTCCACTGATATTGTGTGTCTGTGACCTTGTGCTTTATTTGTAATACTAACATCCTCATAACTTATCCATACCACATCAATTGGTTCTCTGCCAGCATGTGCGGAACAGGTCTGACTTTAAAAGTTCCTTTGATAGAGATAGTTTTTCTTTTGTCAGTGCAGATTACTCCACAACAGCATTTTAATTTCTGTTGTTTGTACAGTAAAACCTTGTTTATCCAGGCCTCGTTGATCCAGATCTCTGGATAATCCAGATCCAGATTAGTAGACATTTTTAAAATTTAATGTTCGCATTAGATATTAATTTTTAACTATGATAGCAACAATGTATAAGTACACCAAATATTTGCTTTTTAGTTTGATTCAATGTACTGTTCTGCATAGATTGTACAATAAATTATGGTAATACAGTATTGTAAAATGCTTTTTGTTGAGTTTAGAAAGGATGTGTTAGAGTGTCGCAGGGTGCTGACAAGGTACGATGGTGACTATGGCACTATGAAGGAAGAAGAAATTGTAGCAGCATGCACACCTACAGCAGACAGTGAGAAAGAAGATGACATGGACGAGGAGGGAGCGATCATACTGCAACAGCGAACAACACATGCGGATGCTGCGCCCAGCTGACGAACATCATGGCGTACTTGCCAGAGCATCAGCCTGACACCGCTCCAGCTCAACTGTTAATTATAAAGTGTTTGCGTGACTATGCATCATTGAAATGCCACATGTTCTTGAAACAGGGGCAGTTATCCAATTTTTTGTTCAGAAATGATGTGATTTTATGTGATTAAGATTTGTATACTTCTTAATGTCTTGTAAATAATACTGCGTACATAATTTTGTTACAAAACATAGTTTATTATCATCATAAATGGTAAGTCTGCTTATTTAAGGATTTTGTTTTGCTTATTACCCATATTATCCAGATTTTCGATTGTCCAGATTGCCTTTGGTCCCAGTTTGTCTGGATAAACAAGTATTGGCTACAATTTGTTTTGTTTTCCTCATATTCTTTCAGAGGTCAGCAATCAGAACCATGTGCAAGTGCTGGTCTCACAGCTGTTTTATAGATTTTGACTTTTGTGGCAGCATTTGGGACAGCAGTGGGGAAATTATGGAAGCCTCTTCATTTATTGTTTTAAAAAATAAAGTTGCTTGTGTTGTGTAAGATGTCCGTTTTGGACCTTTGAACATTGGAAGAAAAATGTTTTGAATTTTTTTTTTTTTTTGTGTAAAATTTTGAGACATTTTCTGTTGCGCAAAAGACTTTTCTGGATCATCAAGAATGAAGAGACCTTTGAATGGTCAAAATAAGCTTAATTATTATTGGTGAATATGAAAGTCGACAGTAAATTCTGTATCCTGATTGGTTACTTTGGTGCTTGCACCATTTCCTGTTTCTTGATCTCATCTCTCCTCTGTGGGAGCGAGGTAGCCTCAACGTTTTTGCTTCTTGACCACCTTTGAGAGCAATCGTGCTCCTGCATCGATCCCGTCATGGGATACCTGTCTCAGGGTAAGTACTATTTCTTCTTGTTTTTCGGACATTAATTTAATTTAAGTGTAATTATTTTCTTTTATTGCACAGGAGTTTATCCTTGGGATTCACATTCATCACTAAAATTGTTGTAATGACTTAGCTTTTGAACTAAGCTCATATCATTTTGTTTTTGGAGGCAATTCCCTTTTCTTTTTTTAACCTTGTAACTAACATGTAATTTAACTTTCCCTCGGGTCGACTCCCGTAGTTCAGTTTCTCTCATCACACACACCTAAAATCGATGTTCTTCATCCAAAGCGTTTTAGGTGTTGATACGAGTGTTCGGTGCCTCTGTGTTAAGATTTTATTTCTTTCTTTTTCCTAATTCATGTGTAATGGAGATTAGCCCTCATTTAAATCAGCATATATCACTGTAAGTAATTTGAAATTTTTCTTTATATGTAACGCATATCTGCAGGCGCAGTTAAAACTTTAATATTGTAAATGAGTTTGTTTAGTTCTTTTGTTGATGATTTTTGGTTCGTCCTTCTATTAATTTATTTTTATTATTATCATAATATTTCAAAATACCTCAAATAAAATGTCAAGGGCAATAACCATCTTTTAATTCTTTACCTACATGAATACGTTTCATTACCTCGTAAGGTCTATGCAGTTTTCCACATCCTTTTTGTAGCTGTCATGTTTCCAAACCTGTTGTTTTCATTTTATGCTACTTCAAGTCTATGAACCTTGAGTTTTTACTGAGCTTTTAAAATTCATTAAATTTATCACAAACCTTTTATTATTTTATCCTTATTATTATGATTCTGCAACCAGAGTGGTTATACCTTTGATCCCATCCGGCATGTGTTGATCACACAGCACATTTATCATTGTCTCCATTTTGTCCATCCTGTCTTTATGTAGTTGTTTATGTCCTCTTCAATGCCACTATAGCACGACAATACCAAGTCAAGATACCTGAAATTTTCACCTTTATGAGTTGCGTTATTTGTATATGTGGTTTGACGTCAAGTTCAGGTTCATCCGAATTTTTTTTTAAATTTGCTTTACGTCGCACCGACACAGATAGGTTTTATGGCGATGATCGTCCGAATTTGACTTCCAAAGCATCAGCCCCTCTAGTGGGCATGATCGTTTAGGTGTCAAGTCTATATGGTCTGACACCGTAGTTAGCTGGTTCGAGTCCCATTGTGGAAAAATATTTCACCATCAGATTGCTGGCCAGCAGGGTACGAGAGGTGGTGGTATAAAATTTCTAGTCACTAGCTTGCATGCCAAAAGCCTGGATTCAATTCCAAACCTCTGCACAGTGTTCAAATGGAGGGAGGGTGTATGATGTTGCAGATGGTGAATCATCCAGTGGGTTGTCCAGCCTAACTTGAACACCTTAGAATTTCTCAGACATCAGGAAAACATAAAGGATTTTTCAAGATATTGATTTCTGGACGTCCCTTTCCTTTTCAGAGGGATCATGACGAAGTTAAATAACAGCAGCCTCAATGCTGAGCCTTGGTGAACAATATATTAATTAAAACCCAAATTTGCCACTAGGTAGTATGATGCATTTGTTTCTCTTTCAGAGTAGGAATACAGGAATCTCTGTATCTTCATCAACACAACAACTTGTAAGAGATAAGACACCCTCATGCCCAACCATTAATTGAACAACAATTCTTAAAACATAAATGGCTATTAAACTTGCACACTCTTTTATAGACAACAATCCATTCACTATAGCTGCAAGATGGATATACAATTCAGTGTCTCATAAAATTTGATGCCAGTCTCATCACTGAAAATCCAGCAAAACAAGGAACTGACATTCTACTTTGAGAACTGCTGTTGTTATTTGAAAGTAAATTGAAGTATTTTGTGTGTAAGACTTATCACACAAACATAAACTTTTGTTTATTAAAAGCTAACACACCGAGCTCGATAGCTGTAGTCGCTTAAGTGCGGCCAGTATCCAGTATTCGGGAGATAGTAGGTTCGAACCCCACTGTCGGCAGCCTGAAAATGGTTTTCCGTGGTTTCCCATTTTCACACCAGGCAAATGCTGGGGCTGTACCTTAAGGCCACGGCCGCTTCCTTCCCACTCCTAGCCCTTCCCTGTCCCATCGTCGCCATAAGACCTATCTGTGTCGGTGCGACATAAAAGAAGTAGCAAAAGCTAACACACAAAGGGAAAGAGCCACATTAAAGAAAGAAAAAGCCAAGTCCTTCTTCTTCTTCTTCTGGTTGTTGTATCGTCCCATCACAGAAGGTTACTGAGCATCATGAAGATTTTTGGTCATTCCCAAATCAGAGTTGCAGTATCACGTATGTCTGAACCAGTGTCAAGGTTCCACAGCCAGCATTATCTTCTCAGGCTATGTTCATATTTTCCTTCTATCTTCTATCATAATTTTCCAGCTACCCAGCTCCATGGCTAAATGGTTAGCGTGCTGGCCTTTGATCACAGAGGTCCCGGGTTCGATTCCCGGCAGGGTCAGAAACTTTAACCACAATTGGTTCATTTCTCTGGCACGGGGACTGAGTGTATGTGTCGTCTTCATCATCATTTCATCCTCATCATGATGCGTAGGTTACCTACGGGAATCAATCGAAAGACCTGCACCTGGCAAGCCGAACATGTCCTCGGACACTCCCGGCACTAAAAGCCATACGCCATTTCATTTTCCAGCTCCAGTTTCCCAGGTGTGGTGTGCAAGTGCTCGCCACTTCTTCCTGTCACGATATAGTTTCTATTCCTCTATGTCCTCCCACTTTACATTCCCGTTGTTGACCTCTGATTTCACTGTGCCTACTATCCATCGATTCCTTGGCCTCTACCCTATCACTTCTCTGTCAAAGTAATTGCTTGCTGTTCTCGTACTGTCCATCCTGGTAACATGTCCAAAGTATTGTAGTTGTAGCAGACTATATTTGTCATTTCGGAAGATGTGACCAAAATAGGCTGCTTTCCAGATTTATGCTAGGGTTAAGATTTTGCACAATTTCCCAAAACGACAGAGTACCTCCTCGTTAGAGGTACTCAAAGGATCTTCCAACATTCTGAGATACATCCCCATTTCAAAGGCCTACAGTCGGTAACCTGACAAAGCCTTTAATGTCCATCCTAAGACACCATAAAAGAGTAACATAACACTCCAACATTTTTCAAATCGTAGGTCGTGGTTGTACACTTGCCAATTCTGTGCTTTTGTAATTAACTGAAAGTAGATGACTTAGAGGCATGGGCACCAGGTTTTGGAGTTTTGGATGAATCAGATCTAATTAATAAAATATACATATATTTCACTTGTGATTTAGAATAAAGTAAACAAAAATTTCCTTGTGGGCTCCTCAGTCTCGCCGTTGGTAATGCACTAATGCACAGGACCAAAATACTTTGGTGTTGCTAGGGTTAAAAACTAGGACAAAATTTAACATTCCCCCTTTTTCCCCTCATTCTTTTTCTTCTGTTATCTCTTTTTATCTTTCTTCTCCCTGTTTGTGGGGGTTTGAAGGGTGCTCAAACTCCACAGCACCCCCAGAGTCAGTGCCCCTACTCAGAGGTCAAATGTAAAAGTAGTTAAAACTCAAAATTATTAACCTCCCAATTAATTTCAAAAAATAACTTTTCAATCCCCGAGGATCAACCCTTAACTGAAAACAGGAAGGTAAGGAATTACAAGGTAGAAATTCAAAGCAAACCTCAATGTAACTGGAAAATGTGATTAAATTAAAACTTTTAATAATGTAATACTTTCTTGAAATCCACTTTTATTTTTCCACTTGGTAAACTATTATGTATGATATGTACACCTGTACAAAGTTTTCAAAACTAAAAGAAGTACCGTAATAAGCTAATATTCCATACAAATTAAAAAGACATGACTAAAGAGGAAGGCCAGGAGAAGAATAAAAACAAGAAAAATACCAAACTAATAAGCTCAACAGAACAATTTGACATTATCTCCATTCAAGATGCCTATAATAATAAATCATTTCAAGTATTTTTAGAATTGTACAATTTTATTTCATTTCTCAAAAAATAAAATCAGAAACAGGATGATGTTGCAATCTACATGAAACTTCTCAACTATACATCTAGTACAAAGTCTTATTGCTTTTAAATGTTTGCCACTGTTCTTCACTCACTCCATTCATCAAATCACTGCTAGAAGCAGAGATAACACTGCTGAAAAATCATTTTAAAAGAGTAATAGGGAAATATATTCAGTAAAACTTTAAGACACTCTAGACCCTTGCAACTCATTAACAGAATGTAGGCAAATATTTCCCGCTAACAAAGGTCGCATTTAATATGTTATCCCAAACAAAGCGTGCTTATTCCACAACTCATTTCGAAAAGAAAAAACATATCAGACGTTCTATGCTTGTGATTGCGCCTTTACTTCATTGTATTTTCTGTGAAAGGATAAAGTTTGATTAACAGCAAAAATGCCTGGATCCTGAAACATTTCTTGTTATGTAACGAGTTTTCCAAACATACTACAGTAACAAGTATAACTACAAGCTGATGTCATACAGTTAGCACAAATATAAATACCACCAAACATTCTACTCGTTACAAACAGTTTTCACAGAAGTTGTTTTGTAAATCACGGCAATCTCCAGAACATGTGGAAGCTTGGGAACTCCAGTAAGTACACTTGAAAACCTGTGTCACACTAGTGAATGCCACCGACAGACAATATCTATTAGCATTGGTGGCTAGTTAACGAAGCAGACAAATGTTAGTGTGCTGTCAAAAAGTTAAATAATGGTCATACGTGAAAACTGAAGTTCTCTGCAGTCGAAATTCACGTCATTTTTCATGCGGAGATAAGAGAAACGCATTTGTCGAATAAACAGACATTTTCAGACTGATAAAATTACATTAATACAAGATATCTACTTGGAAATATAAGTGTGTATTGTATACAGGTGCTTTTAAAAATTGAACGCTTGCAGCAGTGATGCAGTCTTCTGCACTTTTTGATGATGATTACCGACACCTCTGTGTGTGAGCAGACCTGGGACTTTCACTCAGTGACAGTTCAACAGCTGCTTTATGTCTACGTTTGAAGGCCTCAGCAGTTTGATGTAGTAAGGCTCTTAGTCACAAGTACAGGTATTTCTGTGCCGACAGTGTTCTAAATTTTACAATGGACTTGCAAGAAGCAAGTATAAATAACCATCTAATAAAGTATCGATTAGGTGGTTATTTATACTTACTTCTTGATTAAACATCGATACGGTCATGAAATGGACAACTTGTAATAGACTTGCAGACGCACATCATTTTTGTGTACATTTTGACTATAATAAAAAGATACCTATTTACTTAGTCAAACATGTCCTCGGACATTCCTGCACTAAAAGCCATATGCTAAATAAAATAAAATTGTTCCTCATGATAGCTCCTGTACCCAACCCAATTTGGTGCTAGTACCATATTAAGTAATATACGGTATTCCAGTAGCCTTCAAACACACAGAGTAGATTTACATCAATGCTGCTTTCTTGAAAGTTATAAACAAAGTTGCCATGACTTATAAAACAACCCTCATAACTTTGGAACTATGTATGTCACCACAAGTTTCTGATCTGCTTAATGCTAACCTCCTTTCTTTCATTGTTCCTATCTGACCTATCATACTAAATTATGTTTTTTTAGACTAATTTTTTTTAGTCCTGGAACTTATGACCTCAATACTGAATAAAGAATAAGACACACTTAAAGTCATGTATCATGGAACAATATTGAAGTGGAGCAGGAGCCAGTTTTCATTTAAGATTTATTCTTGGTCTGGTACCTTTAAAAGCATCGTGACAAAGTTTTACTGTACCGTAATCTTCTGAAAGGAATCGATAAATAGGAGAAACAAGATGCAAAGCATGTAGAAAACAGCATGTTCTTACTCACTAGAAATATGACCAACACTACAAATTGCCCATTAAGAATCAATACAGAAACTTTCAAATTCTTTTAAATTTATGATACCAATGACCAAATTGCAGCACATTTTTACCTGGCTGTATGAGATGAAAACGGTATACTGAGTTAACTTGTGAATACCTGAACAGAATAAGAGGTGATCTTTGACATCTACAAGATCACGAATGATACAAATTAGCACAGCAGGAATTAGAGACCTCTTATAAAGAACGAGATCTTATAGAAATGCCTAACAAAATTTATAAACTTTCCAGAAATGCTGTGGTTATACTTTGCCATTTCCTACCAATCTACAGAAGCCCAGGAGTATACATGCAAGTAAATTGAAATTTCTGGCCTGATCATTTATGGTTCTACTACCAGGTATAATTCTGCAAGTACCTGAAAATGAATACATTACTTTTCTTGGCCCCATTCTTTGTTTGAAATCTGGAACCAGCACAACCCGAACCAAACTACACGTACGAGCACGCTGTCTGTGTTTAGAAACAAAACGTCAAGCGTGACCATACCTTATCTATCACACCTAAAAAGAAAACCACATACCATACAAAGCTTACTAATAAGAAAGAGATTTTATGTAGGGAATGGCGCTGAAGCATTGCAATACATTGGATCATTCAATGGGCTACAAAAATGTATTATTGTAGCATCAAGGAGGTCTCCACTCGTAATGCCTTGCTTAGAAAAGTAACAGGGTCCCAATGGGAGACTGAGCTCATAGAATAATTGCTCTAGCCCTCTGCTACTCAGCCGGGAAAATTCACCTACCTCGTATGCAGGCTGCAAAGTGACCAGTCATGAGTTAACACGAGTGTTTTCATTCCCCCACCAGCTTACCTGCATAGGTTACCATCTAATGTGCCAGTGTCGGTGTTCTTACGCTAAGCCTGCCCTGTGTGGTATAAATCTGATCACGCAGGATGATCACAGGCCGTTAGGACCAATACCCACACCACAGAAACTCTTCTCTCTTGCGGAGATGGCTCGATTTGATGTATGCTGTGAACTGAAAGCGAGTTTAGAAAGGCATAAGGCTTCACTTAACAAACCCTATTTGGACCTAAACCACCACCATACTGCCCGAGATAAAGGAAAAGTTTTTTCTTCACTCAACAACTCCACCTGAAGCTGACACTACATGCAGGTGCACGCTGTCTTATCTACCCCACCTGAAGGAAAACCACATATCATACCCAATTCCAATATAAATGGTCTGTTATTAGAAATTATACATTTTCCAGCTAACTCATTTTTGGTTGCCAGCATTTCACCCCAGTGTGACAATTTGGGCTCATCAGTTGGTAACTAGCACACTTACGAAGACGCACGGCTACTGTTATGAATTTACTCATTCAGGGCAAATATTTCAGGTTTCCTATGGAAATCAATATCTTTATCATCCAGAATGTACAGAGAAATTGGAAAGTCTGTAATTTCCAAACTTTTATATCTCATACGTTTCTATCAAACGAGTTAAAGATAATACATTCATTTAGATTTTTATTATCAAGTAATCCACCTGTAACTATTTCTTGATGGAAGCAGTACTTTTGCAACTGTCTCTTCAAACAGGCCAGAACAAAACATAATTTCCATGGAAATCTCAGTTAAATTAATGGCTGTGACAGTGTGGAAACTGCTAAGGGTTGGGTGGTGTCAAATAATGAAATTTGTTGTAGGATGATTAGTCATTCAGATGTTACAAAAGGTGCTACCCATAGGGCTGGTTGTGCTGCAGTAGCACTTTCTGGCCTAGTGGGGAAAGCCACAGGAAACTATTTGGTACTGCCACCAGTCCTTTTTTTTTTTTTTCTTATAACAACATAATCTCTGGTCGAGCTATATGAGGATCTAACTAGCTTCTGGGATGATGATTAAACAGATTAGAGAGTCCATCAACAGCGAGCTCTGCTGACATAGAAATATTGTTCAGTCATCATAGTGATGAACTAACTAGTGATGGTAGTTCTTGTCATGATTTTTATAAGGTGCCAAAGGTGGATGGCTTGACTTCAACCTTTGAAGATTGAGCGCAGGGATGTCTTCTTGTAATGGTAGTTGGGGGTTTTTTGTAGATTTTACGGTACTCTTTTATGGGGGCGTTCCATCTGCGCAGATCAGGTGATGACCTACAACAAATTTAACACTCTGGAAGTTTGGAAAGACCCCTGGGAATCTTCAACAGACTTGTCCCTTTACAAAGTGTTTTCTGGTGCGCAATTTATTAGTGGATTCCATCTACCGCGCAGACAGTGCGTCATTTCAGACAGGCCATGGGAGATGCAGGGACTCACTCTACAAGTGGAACTACATAACATCACCGGAATGAAACTGTGGTGCCCCATGGCAATCACTGCTCACATTCTGCAAGCTACATGCTTACTCGGGTAATTGGACTGATTTCATTATACCATCAGAGGCAGTGTTAGAGTGGATGGAAGGGCTGGACATCCCTATATGAAATACGGTTTTCTTGTTATTGTAATATATTCAATTGTGTATATATATAGACTTTATGCCACACGCTTAATAAAATAATATAAGGTGCCAAACCACGTAGATATTAGCCCGCATTGATTGGGAAGATTATGATTTGATGACTATCAAATTGAGAAAAAAACAAGGAGGTACTATCATAAAAGGGGGAGGAGGAATTGAAAGCCTAAATCTATGCTTTCTACGCTAAATCCAAGTCCCTACCAGAAAAAAATAAAATATCCTACATCCCTAAAACTGATCAACAATTACAATGACTATTGTTAACTGAGGTGTTGTCCAAGAGGTGGCATTACTGCTGCAATTACAAAATGTAACATATCAACGAGGGGTACACAACAGTTATTGCAATAATCTGACCATGTCTGCACATCCAAAATATAAGTACAGTGCTAGTTTCAAAAACTACACTCTTCCTTGCAGTCATTAATGTTCTACAATATATACCAAAATCCAGTGTTCAGATGAAGTGAGCGTAATGAAGAAACAGCCATTGCTAACAACAGTTTTATAATTATATTTCAGCTAAAAAAGTTTAGTTAGTAAAATGTATTCTCGATTGTATTCGCCATTTAAGAGTTATTGTTAAATTAGATACATATCAGTTTTAGACAGTAGTAAGAATACACAGTTCACTGGAATCAAGTCAATGTATATCTTGTGCATCATCAGTGTCTCACACGCACTCACTCCTACTTGCTAATATATTTAACAACAGAAATAATCTTTGTACAGAAGCGTAGTACAGTATATAGAGAAAAAATCAGCATAATCAACAGTCATTAACTGTCTTAAGGAAAAATTATTTCAGAAACCACTGCTGTAAAAGAAACAAAACGCGAGCATGGTTAAAGAATATATCATAACACCAAAACTCAAAAATGCTTTATTTAAAAAAAAAAACAATAAATAAGGAAGAGATTGCAATAAATATATCTGAATGATCCTCTAACAGAAGAATTCCCACTAATTTTCACAATTCTTTTCTTTGTAACAGCAGACCAAACAGAACTGATACTAATGAACTGTTAACTTACACTTCAGATTATTTTAAAACCTCATTTCTTGTTTCTCTCAATGTGCAGTACAAGAATTATTTGTTTCAGCAATACCACAGTCATGGATGCAGCAATAAGAAAGAAGAGTTTTATGACATATTGTCTGCACCATGACAATTTTTATTTTCAGGCCCTGGGTCATCAAAGCCTCTTCAAAATATGTTAATCTTGAAGATTATTCTCTGAAATAAAAAATAAATAAAAAATAAAAAAATGAACGTAGGTTTTCTTGGCTCATTGTATTAAAATAGACATAAATGAACTGGATTAAAGCCACTATATATATAATAATAAAGCCGAGCTTTCAGCCAAATTGCATCGGCCTTCATCAGGGCATGTGAAGTTCTGCCTCCGACAGTGAGCAAAGAAATGCTTCGAAGGAACGTGGAAGTCATGCCCATACTATCCGCGGCCTACCCCACTAAATGGACTCACTGTGGTGGTTGGAAGGGAAGTTACTGATTCACCGCCCTCTGTCAACAGTTTCTTGAGTGCGTCCCGCTGTGCCATGATGGTGTTATGCATGTATTTCTGCAATGCAGGTTTCCATGTATTTGATAACTTGAAGCCGTCTTCCCTGTTGATGCAGCTCTATCTCTATGGCTTCCCTCACAAGTCGAGCACAGAAGTCTTTTACAGGAGTGATGACCTTTGTCTGGTCAAAGAGGATTTCATGGTCTGTACTGTAGAAATGTTCTGCTAAGGCTGACTGGCTTATAGCATTCTCCATGGAGGATGAAAGAGTGACATTCCTTCGAAGAATTTCTTTGCTCACTGTCGGATTCTCTGATGAAGGCCAATGCAATTTGGCTGAAAGCTCAGCTTTATTATTAAATAAATATATATTGTGGCTATAATCCAGTTCATTTATTTCTTTATGTTAAAAAATTTATCTGCTCATTCAGCTTAATGAAAAGCAGAAGTATCATCGCCATAAGACCTATCTGTGTCGGTGCGACGTAAAGCCCCTAGCAAAAAAAAAAAGCAGAAGTAAAAGCTGGCTAAAACAAACAGAGGTTCAAGTGTCTATAGTGATGTGCAACAGGATGCCAAAAAAAAAGTTGAAAATAAAAATGTATACAACAGTTGTAACATCGGTTATGATCTATGGGTGAGAAACATAGGCTCTACGTAAAAAAAGAAGAAGCTCTTCTGGAGAGAACAGAGATGAAGATGCTGAAATTAAGGATGAAGAGATAAGGAAGAGAGGTGATATGTGAAATTATAAGAGAAGCAAGGTCAGGATAATATGGTCATGTGAAGCTGAGGGGCGAGGAAGTGACCATTAAAAACAGGAAGCACGTAGGTAACCCATTACAAGGAAGAGATCCAGATGAAGCAAAGGCCGAGATGGAGAGATATAGTTGAGAACAGAGGTGCTCTTACTGGGCATTTTGTCCCGCAGGTGCACAGTACTGTAAGCGGGCGGGCAGGCAGGCCATGAACATTTGAGCAAAGTTCTCCCAGTCACTCTCGATCACTGCGGCTGGTTGAATCACAGTACAACATGAATAATGCCTGGAGGGAAGAGTGGGCTGCTTCAAACCCTGACCAGCTAGGATTGATATCTGACCCTTGTAGGAAACTTGCTGGGTTCAACTTGCCAAGAAGTATCTGGGTTCGTTGAACAGAGTGCGGACCGGTCTTGGAAGATGCAACTTCTGGCTCCGCAAGTGGGGAAAAATTTCCAGCCCTCATTGAGACTGCAGTGACGTAGCTCAGACAGTCCACCATGTTGTAATGATGTGCCCACTTCGGAGCTTCCAGGGAGGATGCCACGAACTTCATGCGGCAAGTGAAGCAGTGAATTGGCTAAATTCTCTGGATATTAAATTATAAGTTAATTACCATCGATTGATCCTTTGTCCGATTGTTGTTTTTATCTACTTTAAGTGTATATAGTTTTAAGTGTATATTATATATATAATTTCTCTGTTCCCTCTATATGCCGTATGAAATAAATAAATAAATAAACTGCGGCTATGCCTGTATTTGAAATGGTGGCAGAAAATAATGAAAGAAAAAGGGCAAAAATCCACGTTATTTTAATTTAGGTCGTAAGAAATAAGTTATTTCTGCTCATTATATTTTATGTATTTTGATCGGATACAATAAAGAGTTAGGCCTACAACCTCGAATATGTTTGTATTGAACGTAATGAATTACAATTTTCACTATAATATTTTAAGAGGTGCTTTAGAAACATTTTAAATATAATACGGAGTTAAGGTGCATAAGCTGTGGCTTGTGGTTGCTTGGATTTGCATTATCTGATAAACTCACCTACAATCCAATCATGCTTATCAGGAATAACATCAGTTAGGTTATTTATTTGAAGATATGAGTATACTGTACATCTATTTCGGAGATGCATTTACATTGTTGTACTTTTATTTTTTATGGTAAATATCTACGTTCTCACTCGCGATGGAACTCCTTGCCATTATCATCAGACGCTTGACAAGTTTTAAATACTATTTTCATAAATTCAGTGTACAGAGAAAGCCGCATAACACTACAACACAGTGCAAAATCAAGCAATAAACTTGTTGAATTATGTAAATACATTAAGTTTTGCTGAATGAATAACAGGAATTTTACTTTTTTTTTTTTTTTTTAATGGAAATAATGTCATTCCCATCCAAAGATTTGTAAATCATAGCTTGTAGACTTAAACCCTGTATCTTTATAAATTGTAACACAAAAATTATAAAGTGCCAGATTCTTTGAATGTACAGGGTGGGTGTATCTGTTTAGTATCAAATGTTACTTATGCTATGTTATTTATGCAGGTTGGTAGCTATATTACTTATTAATTGTTGGAATCAAGTGTTGGAATACATATTGTTGCATTCAAGTGTTGGTGTGAAGTCATGGCAGATGTGAGTGGTAAGAGTTACACTATTGAGGAGCAGTTAGGGGGTGGACGAACGACAACACACAGAGCAGACGAGACAGTTTATGGGAACATTTCAGGAAAGATTTAATAAGGCACAACCGCAAAAAGCTACACTTATCAATTGGGACCGATGTGCTTTTGCCGCGAGCAGTATTAAAGACAGGCCGCGGAGTTGAAGGAAGAAACATGTGCTGGAATCTGTTCTTCGACTGAACAATCTCCAATGAATCGACATGTAAACCTGCTTCAGAACTTTGTATACAGAGGACGACAATGTCAGATTACATTTAAAAGTCCTTAAGTTCAGACCTTTCCGACCGACGTTCGTAAATGAGTTATCGGATATAGACTGGAATGAGCGTGTTTTAGCATGCCGTGTTTTGTTAACTAAATTACCACATGCAGTGAGCTGCGCCAAGGTAATGTTTTCAGATGAAAGTGCTATTTGTCGCAGCTCACGTGCTAGAAATGTTGTCGTGTGGGCTGAAGAGAATCCTCATTACAGAGTTGAGTTGGAAAGGAACCCACCTCGTGTAATGATATCGGCAGCAATTACATCACAACATCTGTTTGGAGTGTACTTTTTTGAAGGGACTGTGAATGGCGCAAATTATTTACACATGTTGCAAACATAGTTAATACCCCAGCTTAAGGAAAGGGGCCTCAAAGAATGCATATGATTGCAGCAAGATGGAGCGCCTGCTCACTACGCTCTTGCAATGCGCGAGTTCCTAAACGAACATTTCCCAGGATGGTGAAACCAGCTCCCTTGAAATAGTCACCAAGAAGTCCTGACAAATCGTTATCAAAGCGCATCTATCTGCATGCCGTTATGCTACAAATGAAGAACTGTGCAATGCTGTTGAGGATGCATTTCGCACTATAACACCGGACATGCTCAGAAATACATCAAGAACAACATGGAGGCGTACAGAACTGTGTTTACAGCATGATGGGGAACATATAGATACATTGGACACTTAATACACAAGTAACATAACCTAAATAACATTTGATACTAAACAGTTAGGAGGGTACGGGGACTTCTTGCCCACCCTGTATAAATATAAAAAAGAAAATTGACTGTTTATATCAGCACAGTATAATAGTTAACAAAACACAGCATGCTAAAACACGCTAATTCCAGTCTCTATCCGATAACTCATTTACGAAAGTCGGTCGGAAAGGTCTGAACTTAAGGACATTTTAATGTAATAGATCTTAGGTTTACTGAGGTATTCTCATTCAACATCATCAAAATATTCAAATTTTATGTAATGATAATTTTCTATTTTGCTAATATTTGTTTATTCATTGATATGGTGAATTAGGATATAATAATTCTTTAAATTATGGGCTAAACAAAAGATAGTGTTATATTATTTTCATTCTTTGACTTCACTGATGAAGGGAATGCAAATTGTTCGTGAAACATGTATGAATGAATAAATAAAATTCAATCATTAAAAGTGTATTGACTAGGTGGACCCAACATATTAAATAGTTTCTTTAATAGATTTAGACAAGTCAATACAGGATCAAATTCCATATCTACTATCGTTAAGTTTATCAACAGTGTGTCCACTCTCTTGCTTCACTGTGACATATGCTTGCTACGTAAGCTGCCCGCATTCACATCAGGCCAGCCCAGCCGCACTGGGCTAGCCTCTACAAGCACCAAGCTGAGCACTTCTGGTTGAGAAGAACTTGATGAAACAATGACCGACAGCAATGGAGAAAGCTTATCAAGGTAACCGACTCCTGTGATTGGGAAAAGATGGTGAAGAACAAGAAAACTACGGCTTAATGAAAAGCACTTCAAATATTTCTTTGACATTTCTATAGAATTATAATACCCAGGAGATAGTATGAATCTTCTCACATTTATGTCACGTTTGTACAACCCCAAGTTTGTTGGGGTTTGATCTTGCCTGCAGTTTGAAACTGGGTGACTGGTACTAGGAAACATTGTGCAATTGATTGGGAGAAACGGAAATGAAGTAATCATTCTGATAATGGAGTTCATTGGAAGTGAAGTCCCGTTTACAAGACAGAACAGCTTGATGTCTTTTTATCTAAAGACTACACCACCAATATTACCTAAATTCCAAGAACATATCTTATTTTGATAAGCAGCCATTTATCTTCATTATACAAATCTAAAGATACATCATTTAAATTCCCATCTATTTTGTTCTAATTTCCTCAATATTATTTGAAACTTTAGGTCCCCCCCTCCCCCCAGTTGTAATATGCTAGTCATTTCTTCGGATTTTGCGACATTTTACTGACTGTAAATTATTGATTGTATTATTATTTAATGTGAATGTTTTATCTTATTCCCCTTAACAACCAACATTTCCAAGAAACTTTGCTGACAAGATGTAGTGTTTACAGTGCACTACGTCTTCTGGTATGGGCTATAATAAATTTGTTGCTTTCATTGACCTGTCTGTCTCATCCTTGGCTTTGACAATATGAAAGTGACTGAGGTATGAGTGATGCTAGTAATGTCATCCTTACGCAGCCAGTCCCTGCCATGAATTGTGTGAAAAGGTCACTCATAGGGTTGGTTGGTGCGTGCATTTCAGTGGACTTGGGAGGTTGATGTGTAATAACGACTTTTGGCTCAGTGAGGAAAGCAACGGAAAACTACCTAATTTCCCTAGTACGCGCATCTTCAGTGACGCCTAGGCCATCTATGACAGCTTTTGGCAGAGCTGTTGAGGATCAAACCAGCCTTCGGGCTGAATACCCAACATACACACACAATTTATGAAAGGCAAAGGGAACAGGATTTCAACATGCCATAAAAAGAATGGTGAACTACCTCAAAGCAAAAGTGTCATTTTTCACATTAGATTTTAAGTTCCAATTTCTACAGCAATTTTTTAAAATATACTAACAAAATTTTGAGATCCACTCAGCCTACGCGTTTACAATCCGGCGGTGAGTTAGTAGCCCTGGTCTAGAAAGCCAAGAATGCCCAAAATTTACACACAGTAATATTTAATAATAATAATAATAATAATAATAATAATAATAATAATAATAATGTTACTGGTTTTACGTCCCACGCACTACTTTTACAGTTTTTGTCCCGCAGCATTTCTTCTACATGGTGGTAAATCTACCAACACGAGGCTAGCATATTTGAGCACCTTCAAATGCCACAAGATGGAGCCAGGATTGAACCTGCCCACTTGGAGTCAGAAGATGAGTGCTCTACTGTCTGACCTACTCAGCCGAGCTACATTTTTTTTTAAAGAAAAAGAAGTGAATTTCACTCAGTTAGGTAAGGATTTGAAATGTTTTTCACCCAATATGTGAAACGATTCTTACTTTTATAATTCATAATAGTGATCTCAAATATTCCATTTTATCGGCAACAGACCTGGTGTCCCAACAAAGTCTAACTGGGATGCAAAATGCCCCATTTTTCACTCAAGAACTAATATGTATTTTTACATTTCCATCATTTCCAGTTTTAGTATCAAAGCTCAATTTTGTTGTTGAGAATATTTTACAAGGATCTTATTTGCCTACAGTTCTTTGAATTGTATCTTCTGATACAAACTCCTGGAAGCTGCCCACTCTACCAAAAATAACCTCCAAATCAAGAAATTTATTTAAAGCTGAAGACTGTGACTGGGCCACGTATAGCTAATGATGAGGACAATGATAACACTGGGTTTAATTAAAAAAAGGTTCAATATTATAATTATGGCTCAGAAGTCGGTGAAAAATCTTTTTTTTCTCTACTGTCTGAAGACGAGGCCCAGCATAATTTATGTTCATTCTGGGTCATCGTAGCCTAGAATAAGGTGGGCTTTAATTATCCTTTTCAGCCTTTTTTGGCTTCAAGGTCCTATTTTAGCCTTTTTTAGGTCTTAATGACTTTTTTTTTTCTGTACCACCCATTCTCAATTAAAATCATTAGTTCATTTATCACCTCTTAAACATTTTTTCTGTAGGAAGAGTAAAATGAAACAAAAATGAACAAAAATGAAATGAAAAATTAAACTAATGCTTGAAAAAACAAGGGTATCAAATTATGTGCAAGATAAGTGAAATATTGAAAGAAGAAAATTCTGATGCAAGTGTTTTTGAAGAGGAAGATTTCATTTGCTTCTTGTATGAACCCTTAACATCCGTTGATGTGGAGAGAATTTTCTCAATGTTTTGCAACGTGCTGTCTGAAAACCAAGGATCCTTTATGTCTAAAAACCTGGAGATTACTATTCTGATTTAGGTACTGCAAAGCCAGCTGAGGTAAGGTTTCCGAATTCCTATTTCTGCAACCCTAATGTGGTTAAACCAAATCTTGATTCCAGTTATACTAATTTCAATTTCCTTCTCCAGGATGTCCACTGTGGGTTCACTGAATTCATTCTAAGTGAATGCATTTTAATTCTGCAAGTACTTTTTTTTTAACAAAAATCAAATTCCTTTTTTTTTTTTTTTTAATTATGTTATTCTTCTTCTTCTTTTCCCACAATTTGTAAGGTCGTGGGTCCAAACTGTGCCCCACATGTGGATTTGGCCCTGTTTTACAGTGGATGCCCTTTCTGATGCCAACCCTGTGTGGAGGGATGTACTAACTATTACATGTTACTGTGGTGGTTTGTAGTGTGGTATGTTGTCTGAATATGAAGAGGAGAGTGTTGGGACAAACACAAACAACCAGTCCCCGAGCCAGAAGAAATAATCACAGGCGATTAAAATCCCTGACCCGGCCGTGAATCGAACCCGGGACCTTCTGAACCGAAGGACAACGTTGACCATTCAGCCAAGGAGTCGGACTAAAATTATGTTAAACTAAAAATAGATTCTTTTTTGCCAGTTTTAAGGTCTTTTTCTGGATATTTGTAGGTCTTTTAGGCAATTTATAGGTCTTCAACTTCCGAGCCCTAATTGTAACACTGTATTTGTAAAATAAAATTTAAGTAGCTTTTTAATTCTGAGCTAAGGAAAAATAAATACCTAAAAATCACAGTAAAACCTCTGTTAACAAAAATAAAGGGGTTTGTCACCATTTCAGATAAGCAAAATTTTTAATAATAAATGCATACCCATTTTCAGAGTTAAAACTTGAGAAACTAACTCATAAGATACATGAAAGCATTTTGTACATTCAAGAGAAAATGTCAATGTAACACATGCAATAGAAAAAAGTACAGTATCACCAAATCTAAATGTTTAAATTATTAACATTATTATTCAGAGGTGGTATCTAGGAAGAATACTCTTGCAGTTTATCTTTTTTCTCAACCCAGTCCATAACGATTGAAATCCCTTCAGTTACATCTGCTACTACAGTTTGCCTAAATGTCTCGATTTTTCATTCAATAGATATTACAACTTGTTTCCAATTTGCTGATATATTGTAAACACAACAAAATCATGAAACACAATACAACTGACCATACCACAGTGAGAGTAACTAATATAAAAATATAATAATAAAGCATGGGCAGTGAGGCAAGGGGTGGGTTTAGCTGGCTCAGGTAAATAATACGAAATGTTGTTGACCTCTCACACATTTCCCATACCTGATTAGTGACAACTATTGTACTACTATTCTTCAGAACTACTTCCTATTCCTCCTTATATCCTGCCCAGGAAGTGTTGAAATGAAAAATAAATTATTATCAGCATAAACTACACTTTATAAAACAACAGTTACACATTTCAGTTAAACTGATACTCGGTTCACCAAGGTTTGAGGATGAAAAAGTTCTGGGAGAAGAAGAAGAAATTATCTCAAATGTATTGATTTCAGTGCTCCAATGTGGGCGTAAAATATGTAAATAAATAATAATTGTCTTTTATGGAATATATCCTACACCCTTCCAAGGACTGTATGTAATTACAATAATAAGCCTATATACCCTATAACCCCAAACATTTAAATATAAGCCCATCTTATATGGTAATGATGTGGTAGAAAACATTTTGCTATGTACCAGTTTTTCATATCATTTTCCATAAGAATGTTTATTCTGGAAAGATTTAAAGGCCATTTTTATTTAACTTTTTGGGTCATTCTGTTAACAATTGATTAAATTATTTCCTAAATGAAAATTGAAGTCATCCCAAATAGTCTATCACAGAGAAAAGCAACCTGCCAACATTCAAAAGCCAAAAATTAGATTATTTTTGCAGCATATCCCAGTATTTTAAGACACATCATGACGTAACTTTGAAGAATATTTAGCACATTATACTACTCAATTATGTAACTTCTATTATTTATTTTTTATAAATACTGAAATACTGCATGTATCTGAACTTTAGAGAACATGATTCTTCATTATAACTGCCTTAGGCCTCTTCATATATTTCTGAACTAGATTTATGCTCAAAACACTAACCTTGTTTATGGGTTTTAAGGTCCTTGTAAATATGCTAAAACAAGTCTCACAGTCAGCATTGCTATGGGGAAATGATAAAATAAAAAGCATTACATTACAGATTCTGTCATATTTAAGACCATCACTAGCTGATAGCATCTGCCTTGCCAGTGCCCAATGAACATCAATTCTCTCCAGCTACTTAAAGAATGAGGTAAAACCTGGAATTTTGAATAAAAAGGAATACTAAATCTGCTCTCAAAATCAGGAGACAAGTCTCTGCGATCAGGAGGGAGGGAGGGAGGGAGGGAGGGAGGGAGGGAGGGAGGAAGGACCAAAAATAGGGTGTCTTCCGCTTAAATCGGGGGAGAGTTGGCATGTCTGAAAAAGCATTAATACTAATGGCATCATCACATCTTTCGGGCAACATCTAACAGGATCGTGGGGGAAAAAACAAAATATTGTTATGGATACAACAGTATCACATGTTCAAAATATTATTGCACTCTGCCATGCCAGGAATTATTCCTGTTTATGTCCAGTGCTCTGTCATCAAGTACAGGAACCTGTTAAATATATGACTGCTCAGTCAGTCGGTCATTTCTTGGAGTTACAGTGGTTCCTTTCACTTTAACATAGCTAATCCTTGAACAATCAACACACATTCCATTCTACATTTGAGTCGACCAGTTGCAAAATCCATTATGTCCACTTTTTCTCAAAATGAGTTATCACTGCCATTGTATGCAGCTCATCAAAATACACAATCCAGTAACACGTGAGCAAAGTCCATTTAATCCATACATTTAAAGGTGACAAATAAGTGGAACTGCTGGAGAAGTTGTTATGTCAAGCGTGTGTTATACAGCAAAGCTTGTTCTGTTCCAGAACCCTATGAGAGGATCATATTTACATGAACAAAATCAGGCAACTGTGTGATAAGAGGTGAAGTAAACTATAATAGCGATTGTGGTGGAAGCAAAAAGCATATTGAAGCATGGGAAACCCTTCTCTGCTATTGTACCAGTACTAGTGGAGGAAGGGGTTCCTTTTAAGAAATGAAAGCTCAACGACCCGAACACATCGCTGACCAAACATTACGGGAAAGAGTGGATAAGGAAAGATGACCTCACTTTCTACAAGACACTGACCAGCAGCAAACTTTAAACAATGAAATGGCAGACTATGACATAGATGTAGGAGATTTTGTTGACAATAACAAATTGTTGATATAACTGTACAAAATGTTAAAGAACTTATAAAACGTTTTGAATGAATGATGATTTCTTGATGTAATTATAAAATCAAAGAGCGGGAATTAGATATCAAAACATTATATCCTAAACTTAAAATTATTTCTATTCATGCTATTTTGATAGTGTAATACTTTCAAACGTAGCTAATAAAACATGTTCACCATAAATCTGCACACTATATTCCATATACTGCAGCACATACCTTATCTCCACAAAACTGCTGCAAAACTCGTTATGTCAAAATGTTTTCTGCAAATAACGCAGATTTTATACGTTATATTTTGTGGACATGTTGCAGTGTGACGAAGATGAACGCTTACTATTTAATTACAAAATTTCAACCTCCTACCTTTGTTGCGTAACAAATGACAGTTTTTTGCCCTTCCTAAAAAATATGTTTGACTGCACATAACGGATTTTGCAACTGGACGACTCATTTGTCCTACTGTTTTCTTGCACTTGCAGCCTTCACAAATTATTCTCTAAAATTAATGCTGTCCTGTCGATAATGCGAGATTCATGTACTCGCCCCACTAACATCAAACAACCCTGATAAACACTAATGCCTCCAAGCCCAAGTGCAATTGTATCTTGAATATGTAATATTAAACCATAGAAATTCGAAACTTTTACATAATATGCAGCTGGTTAGGAGAGTTGGATGGTAGGGTTTGTCAAGGGCAAATTAATTATGGCAACTGAAAAACAAAGGAAAGAGCTAAAGCAAAACATAATTTTCAAAAAATAAATTTAATTAAGAGTCTAATTTTTACAAAAACAACCCTTCTCCAACAGCCATTTTCCAATTTTCAAAACAAGGGAAGAAAAAGGATTTACGAGGTTAAAGCTCACTTTTGGACTTTTCCAATCCTGCCAGTATCCTGCTTTCAACATAAGCATAATACAACGATCAATAACTTACATTTTAAGACTATACTTGCTGTTTGCATCAATGCACATTAAATACATGGTCTATGCAGCCAGAACCATAATAGTTTCTAGGTGAAGGAAGTCATCAATCCCTGCATATAAAAACTGCAACAGAAAGGTTAAAGCGTCTTCACCTTGATTACTGGTATTTGTTGTAATACTGGAAGCCCTAAAGTCAGAGGTTATTAAAGCACATGAAAACAAAACTTAGCACATGCTATTGTCATTAGTGCACAACGATAACACAATTTACAGTTCATATTTAACTAAAATATGCACTCAGCTATTTTTTCGCAAGCTACAGTAATATAACCTCTTCAAATGTATACACATTTCATCCCTGAAGGTCTTGCTTGTAACATTAAAATGAATACGGAACTGTAAATTAGAAGGTAAAGTCAGCCACAAAATACAGGAATTAACATTACATTCAACACATTGAAAATAAGCATACAGTAATTTTATAAAATTCTGCCAAAACTTAGCCATAGATATTTAAAAGAATCACTCAACACAAAAAATATTGCAATCTCTTCCAGGTGAAGCTCTTTGGTTTAGTGCTTCATGTGATTGCCGTAATATAATGAATTAGTCCCTGCAATCACAATACTGGTAAAATTTTACATAAAAGTCTGAAATACAATATTAACAAATTGAATTTTTTTTTTTTTTTTGATTTTTTTTTTTTCAAATCTAACAAGTCGTCTTTATCATTATCAACAATTTGGCACAGAAGAGCGTGACCAAGTGATATTACAGCCATTAATATATGAAGTCACCTTACTATTGCTGCAGGTTTTAGAATTAACTGTTCACCTTTAAAAGTAATGTATAAGTCTTTCTTCCCTCAATAATAGACATAATACGGTTTGGTGACAGACATAACAGTAGAAGCTACATTTACAACACATTGTGTTTCACAACTTTACTCGAGTACAGAGCAGCAACCAATAGCGATGAGAATATATTTTCATATTTTGAAAATGAATAAACTATTCTATTCCTTTAAGGCAAGATCTACAGTATATCAGAAATATTGACTCGAAGGAGGTAACGTGGCATTTCATTCACTGGCTCATTTGGTTTCGCATTTAAATATGAGGCATGTTAGGATTATGTAACACACATGTCAAGAAGAGAGACACATTTACCTGAAATGGGAAATCCCATCTTGGGTTTGTCAATTACTTTTGCATCTTCAGTTTCAGCCCTTCTTCCTTACCCAGAAACATTCATTTTGCTTGACAAGTTTTGGATCATCATATGTTTGTGTCTGCATGGTGATAATCGACTCATATAGATGACATATTAAAAAATTGGGCAATGGAAGATGCAAGATTAAAATTATAATTGGCTGCAAACAGAAACATTCTTACTTCCCAAAAATCAAATACATTTTGCAGCACATCCAGTAATTTGACTTTTTTCCTACTTGATGTACTATGTAGAAACATCTGGATTTGAACTGTGATTCATTATAATGTGACTTTTAAAACCATCCACTATCTTCTTGGTTGCCATTCACTTGGATTCTATTGTTATGACATATACTGTATGCTATGATTTTGTATATCCTGTGCACTTGCATGTGTGTGTAAAGTATCAACTGTGTTTGAAAATTAACTTGAAGAAACACAAGCACAAAACATTATCACTGTCAGTAAGTGTGAAATCTTTCAGATACAGAATGATTTAGTGAACCAATATAGTGCTGTATGTGTAATTATCTAAGACTTAAAAATGAACAGGGCAAAATTTGATACTTTTGTAAAAACTGTTTCATGTGGAACAATTGAGACAAACTACAAAGTTGGGGGATAAACCAAAAGTTGCACTCTAGGTGTGGTTTCTTCAAAAACGCATCCATTAACGGAGATATTCTTAAGAAAAGGCTAAGTTGTTCTATAAACAAATTACTGGCAAAGATGACTTTAATGCTAGTGACAGATGGGTGGGCAAGTTGAGAAAAAGATTTAACCTCTTAGAATAAGTTTCCTTTTTTTCTCTCTCTATGAAACCAGAAGTTATAGCCTAAAAATCCCACTAATCCAGCACACCTCCAGTCCCAAATAGGTTGTATTACCGAGACTGTACCGTAAATAGATTATGATATTCACTTCAGACATTACAAGAATTTTTTGTGACAATACGTAAACAATAATGTACACACTGGTACGGCCAACCATACACCCCACAGGAGAGGCCAGTCAACTGGAGTAGAAAGCACTTCCAGACGGAAATGACAGTATTTTGTGAACTATTTGCACTAGGACTCTGCAATAAAAGCCATTGTGATTGTAATCGTCTTTACTTTTTTTGTGTTAACAGGCAGGGTTCCATTTAAAAAAAAAAAAAAAACAATAACAAAACTTACCACATACTACTGTCATTAGTGCATGACGATAACACAATTTACAGTTAATGCCCAAAAACCACTCCCCGAGCATTCTTGGAATTGTTGTATGGACTACACTTCCATTCCAAAAAAAACCAAACCCCACGGTGCAAATGCCCCATAGGGCCATGGCCTACCAACTGACCGCTGCATTTCAGAAATATTCGCTATAGTTTTAGGTGATTCACGCTGTATAATATGCCCCAAGGCAAAAGCTGCCACTATGCCATTTAATTCAATTACAGTAACATGAACGATGCAGGCTGATATTGTTTATGTGGCATTTTACAGCTCATTCCGATACACTTCGAAAATTAGTCCACTAAACTGGCACCTGGCACAAGACAAGACAAGACAGTACATTGTCCTGTAACACCTATAGATATTGCCACAAAAGGGGTGAAACTACACGAGTAATTTACTAAACAGTCTAGTATGATTCACATACAACACTTTGCCTGATTACATTTTATTCTGTTAAATCCATATTATTTACATTAAGAAAATTAAAACTTTGTGCAATTAACATTTTTTCATCACACTTTGTTTTTATTTCAGATTAGATATACAAAAGTCAAAAAAAGGTTCAGTTTAAATTTTGTCTGTGTCTCTGTTTGTTTGGGGTGACATCACAGGAAAGAGGCTAAATAGAATTTCTCAAAATTCTGCAGTAAACTCAGCAAGAGCCAGGATGTGCACTGGTCTATATATAATTTGAGTAGTATTCAATGACACAGCAATATCAAGGGGACCAAAACAGGAAAAGTCAAATTTCTCTTAATAATAGATGTATTGAAAAACCTGTTTTTGTGAAAAATATAATTACTGATTTGCTATGGTTTGGGAGACAGGTGGATTCGAATCCTGTCGGCCATCCTCAAAATGATTTTCCTTGGTTTCCCATTTCAACTCTAGACAAAGATCAGGATGGTACATTTCTCAGAAACACAGCCTCTTGCTTCCCATTCCTAGCCCATATAATTACACCAACACACAAACTCTCACAGTTGTACATGAAGTTCACCCCTATAGGAGGTACCGGGAAAAGGAGCCTAAGAAATGGCGAGCCGAAAATGTCCTCTGACACTTTCGGCACTAAAAGCCATACGCTTAAAAGAAACGAAACGAAAAAGAGATTTGCAAAATTAACATTTTTTAAAAACAAACTTTCAGATATCTCTGGAAACTAAGTTATAGAAACTATAATTTATCATTTTATGTGTGATACATTCTTACCAAAAAGTGTTGTACTTCTGCTCACCCTCACACACTAAGGAAGAGCTGGCACATCAGAGACATTAACAAATTTAGATTTTCAGTACAAAGTCTATTAATGCCAAACATCGGTGACATGGAAATACTGGAGCAATGAAAGACTCCCCTGACCTTGGATGATTTAATATCGCCAAGCCAGAAGAAAACTAAATGTGATGGCCTACAATGTCCTAACACATAAAAATGATCAACAACAACAATATCACAATGACTGGGGATTTGTCTCTTCTTCAGCCATTCTTCTTCATTATAAGGCATTACTGCTGCAATTACAAAAATGAACCTGTCAATGACAGGTCCAACAGTCTAATTCATGGCCAGATTTCTGTAGAACACCACGGCTTTTTTGGTGCTGCTCTGTACTACGGCAAAGTTTTGTATTTCTACTCACCCTCACACACTACGGTAGGAAGAGCTGGCATATCACTGGAGAAGTCTTGAAAAAATATAATATATATATGTATATATACTAGTAGAGCACTAACTACTTGGCTAAGTTATACTAACGAGTATTTCCCTTCCCTTCTAAACATTATTGTTGTTATATTATACTAAACTGGGAATATCTGACAATTTTCTGACGTAAAATTTCTTTTGTACCTTTAATTAAACGCTATCTTTAACTAAGAAACCTTATAACATAAAAATATGCCTTTTCTTATATATATATATGAAACACACTCATATATTTATAGAGAAATACGCTATTACTATATTTTATGCTCTCTGCAGTTGAAAATAGCATTTTTGCAGCCTCAGGTATACAATAAATACCCATCTTAAGCATGATTTTAATTATTACTCGTAACAAGTTTAAATACACTTTGAAAGCGCAAACAATGCTGTACAAATTGTTTTTGTGTATTGCGATACGTATTTACAAAAGAAATTAGCATATATCAGCTGCTGAGATACAACTGAAAAATAACAAATCAATGGGTTATTTCAAACAGAGAAAAGAAAATGGATCTCATCAATATAACTATGTCAACAACCATACTCTTTAACTTACATACTTCTAAATTATTGTGTCAGATACATGGGGTTAAACAGATCAACAAATGCTTCCGTTACAAATTAGGTTTTTGTCGAACACAATGCATTAAAACTACTTAAAATGGAGGATCTCGAACAGATCACTCCACACACAACAGTTCTTGGAAGAAGTGTGCAAGGGGAATTTATATAGTACAAGATTTTATTTCAGTTTTCCCTAGGTTTCTGTATTTTGTAACTTGCGAGGAAAAAAAAAAAAAAAACTTGTAACAGATCAGGTGTTCTCATTCTTTACAATTTATAAAATAACTTTCAACACCTTGATAACGGACTAAAAGAACTTACGTTAGTGATGCGTAGACAACCGGTGATGTAAATTAACATTTCTTAACATTACCCTTCATTTTACTCCAGTTTCCTTCAATTTGCTGGTTGCTTAAGGTTCTGCCACATAGAAAGCAGTCTCCTGCAGCAGGTAGTGCTCTGTTACTGTGGTGCAAAAGGATTAAACTGTATTTCGTAAGACTGCATCATCTCCATCAGACAAGAGGGCAGACACGGCTACGAGTTATTACTGCTTACTGACGAACAAGACCATAATGTAACTGTATAATGTTCTCTTCAAACACCATGTGTTTTGGCATGAATACTATACCTAGCATCAACATTGCACACCATAGAGATGAACGACTGATTGGATAACAAAATATTTCAAGAATTGCCAGCTGACAGTTATGTCATATGATACTTTGCTCAAGCCGTATCTTATGCAAGGTATGCTCCTCTCGGCTGGTCCTCAGCAAGAGATCCGAGGATGAGACGTCCGATCATCAATGTGTTAATTATGTTTCAACCTAATATTTCTCTGTAATGGTACCAATTAGAGTCCTCTAGAGTTGACATCCTGGCATTTGATAAAAAAAACAAGATCAGGCTTCATCACTGATCTCAGAGTTTGACTTGAAACTGATAAGATCCCCCGCTAGTTGATCAGGAGAAAAAATTATTTACATGCCCATAGTGAATTAATGTTTTAAATGTACAACCTTTAAATGTTATTGATAGGTCTTCTGGTGGGCTGCAAGGGAATGATTCCCAAATTCTCCTGTGACTTTTGTACCCATTTCGGTGTAAATACAGTAAATAAGTTGTTCAGGATGTAGGTCTATTGGTGCTGAAGGCCTCTCATCGGATTTCAAGAAATTATTTGTACACTTTGCATTAGTACACTTCTATGCCAAACAAATGAATGAGGTCAAGCTGGAAATTAACCTGGGAGCACCAGGATTGTCATTACACACTCCAACCAATCACAGTATTGGTCAATCACATTAGTTCTAGTCATTTCAAATAAACAACACTACAAGTTGTGACTTTTGTAGTTTAACAGAAACTATTGTCATCACCTTTAAATACAATTCTGAATATGGTCGAACTCTCATTACTATACAGACTAGGAAAAATACCACAGGAACTACAACCAGTGCGACAATAATAATTTGCCGTGGATAAAATCAATTGCATTTGGTCTGAAAGATAAAAGTACAGAATTATTCAATTTTAAGAATTGCCTTCCTTCAGATAAATATAATTTTCTATCAACATACATACAAATAATACATTTTCATCAAGTTTAATTATATACATGTTAAGCAATTTTCACTCTGTTTCACCCCAAGTTCTGACTATACTATACTTGGCACACACAACATTTTCAATGTTGTACTCTCAATACAATTCAATAGAATTAACTCTTTGTATATGTGAAAACTTTAAAAATAGATATACTTTGTTTATGTCATTATCCACATTGACAAAGTAACTTGGAAATAGAATTCATTTTCAGAAGTAATTCCTAAAACACAGTAATATTTAATTCAATGCTATGTCTAGGAGAAATAAATTACACCAAAACTTTCTAGGAATAATTTTAAAACAATATTTTCCAAATCAGAGATACAAACATTTTTCTACTGTACTGTATACTGACAATACTTTCATGTTTCAAACTATTTCAGAAGGAAATGCATCTCAACTCCTGTTTGGACAATGAACACAGAGAATAAAGGAGTATTCTGAAATAAATACAGATAACAGGAGGAACTGTCAGCTATGATCTTCACTGATACAAATCTAAACATGAATATTAAGTCCTTAACTCAATTTTAGCACAATTCCTTTTGTTTTATGCTTCATAAAAATGAATGAGCATTCAAGCGTGACAGCCAAACCCTGTACATACTGTGACAATGAAGGCCAAGAGCACGTGGAGTCTGTGAAAAGTTACAATGCTGGCGACAATGTGGGCACAGCCAGTAACAAGCAAAATAAAAGCCCTAGCAAACTGTTGAGGCACGCTATAAGGAAGCTCCTTAGAAGATGCTGGAAACTGCCAACAAAGAAAAAGTGGCCGGAATGGTCTGGAAATGGAAACTGCAAGAATCTTCTGCAGGTCTATAAAAAATCAGTCACAAGTGAATCTTGAGTCAGTCACAAGACAGTCAGTGAGTCAACCACGAGTGATTCGGAAGTGTAAGGCGGTGTATGTGATTGGGTTCAGTTGAGCTGCTCTGGGATGACACTGTGCTATGAGAGGCCCTGTTGAACAGCAGGAGTTGAAGTTAAATAGTACTATTTAGGCAGGGGCCCAGCCTTAAAATTTTCATCCGACTTGGTTTTCTTTCACAGCATGGCCTCCTCAAGAAACATCATAGTGTGATAGTATACAAGGTCATACTCTAATTGCATGTTAAATTTAATCTGGAGATGTCAAGTCATTCAGACATGATAGTTCCACAAACATTCAAACACATTTTCACATTTATTTTTACTAACAGGGATGTTGGAATGAAGTGAGAAACCAATTTATTAAGACAATTCAGTGTGCCGATCACATGACACCACCCACTCTGCAGGCCTTCGGGCTGAGCAGTGGTTGCTCGGTAGGTCAAAGTCTTTCAGGGCTGCCTAGTCGAGGCAGTAGAAGGGAGCTCTGTTCACTCAGGACATGGATTCCATTCACCGCTAGGAACTTGAAAAATTTAGAAACAAGATTTCCACGTGCGGGGTGGCACATGGCCCTGTGGTTCTCTCAGCCTGCACAAAAGGTGAATGAAATGCACAGCCTGTCTTCAGTCATTCGACCAGATCAGGAATGGAATGAATGAAGCCCCATCTTGCGGCGAGGACAGGAATTGTGCCGGCTGCCGAAGGCTGTCACACTCCTCTGGGGCAATGATTAATGACTGACAAGTGAAATGAAATTATATTGGAGAGTGTTGCTGGAATGAAAGATGACAGGGAAAACCGGAGTACCCGGAGAAAAACCTGTCCCACCTCCGCTTTGTCCAGCACAAATCTTACATGGAGTGACCGGGATTTGAACCACGGAACCCAGCGGTGAGAGGCTGGTGCGCTACTGCCTGAACCACGGAGGACCAAAGGTGAGTACCAGGTTAATTCCTGGGGGCAAAGACCATACCGTCTTGCGCTTCCAAATTACTCGGGGTTGACTTACTATCTCCCAGCCTTGCTCACTTGTTTCATTAGTGACTAGCTATACACCTGTTGGAGCTTTCAAGTGACTGAAAGCCAAGTTGATTTAAACCTGCTAACCATCAAGTGATCACATGATTCTCCCTCTTGCTTAACCATTTCAAGGGCTCCATGAAGCCTATTTCAGTCACATCTTCCGAATACAGAAAAAGGTTGTCCGAACAATGTGTACGGCTGGTGCAATTGACCATTGTCAACCTCTCTTCATTAAGCTTAAAATACTGACAATTATAAATTTGTATATTTATATATCTTTGACATATGTTAAAAACAACATAAATGAATTCAGTACTGGGGAAAACATTCACCTTCATGATACTCGGGGCAAAGCAGACATTGACATCCCAATTCACAGGCTGTCAAAAACTGCTCACTCACATAAAATCAGTTGTTTAAGATTATTTAATAAATTACCACATTCTGTACAGTCCACTCTTTTAGGTAATTTTAAAAGAAAAATGTATGATTGGTTAATAGAAAATCAATTTTATAATACCTCTGAATTCTTAGAAATGCATAATGTTAGTATTAAGTTTTAATAAAAGGTGCATGTTCATTTAGCCTTAGTAATATTAAGTACTAAATTATTATCAGTTGACGAAGCCTATTTCATTGCATATGGTCAATGACAAATACATCCTGATGTAACTGATCATTACATAATAAGGTCCACAAATACAAGAGCACTACCTGTGGATTAAAATTAATTTTCAAAATTAAAACTTAATTAAAAAGTCATAGTATTATATTTCTAAGTTAATGGTTATGCATGGCACTGTAAAGAAATGGGTTAAGCTGTTTCTCATTTGCTACATTCATGAAAGAAGTCATTTTAATATACATACGAAAATAAACTGAAGTGAATGAAGGGGCATTTTCCATAGCTGACAGTTCACATGAGGTAGGCTATAAGATGTTACAGTACCACATTTTGTTCCTCACAACATTCACAACCATCTTGGTCAACTTGTTATATAATATAAAGGCATGAGTAAAACAACACAAACTCTTTCGTAGTTCTAATTACACTGTATTAAGACTGCATTTTTTTCCATTTTCTTAACTATGGAGGAGATAAAAGAAGAAATTACGGGAGAATCGAAGATAGGAGAATGCAACATACGATGCTGCACTTGTGTGTTGTGTACAGGCAGGTCAAATTAAAAGGGAAAAAAAAAAATCCTCAACAATTCAGAAGCCATAAATAATTCAAAAGGCCCCTCCCTCAATTTAACATTTGATTAACTTCTTAAAATATTGTGATAGTTACTAAATTTACAGTGGCCAAACATAAAAGTACTTGCTCAACTAAGTCTGCAGCCAGGAATCATTGTAGGAGAAGGTAAAATATTTTACATTTCCTTATACATAAAATTTACATTTTGTCTCTACATTAAGAGAATGATAATTTTGTTGGACTAAAACGAGCCTTCCTTTTCATGGAGACCACCAGTTCAATTTCTGCCTGACTGTCGATATTTGAAGGTATATCATGTGGATACTTTTATGAGAAACTGCAAATATTTTCCAATATTGTGCTAACTTAGATGCTGGGCTAATTGGCAATATGATATACAAAGGAGGATGGGTGGGGCTAAATGAGATTTGAAATGGTTTGATTTCTTCTTCCCAGATACCCATAAAACTGAGTTTTAATACAGACGTGGACAATAATGAAAAACAATCAACTACAATGTCAGCTCTTGCATGTGATTAACATTGCTGACACAAAACATGAGAATCAGAGACAAGGCCAGGAAATTCCACCATAGTGAGATTGGTATTGGTATCAGCATCAGCAATAATACCAAGGTTGGCCAGCCATGAGAGGAAATTAATGGAAATGTGTCCGACTCGTTAGCTGAACGGTCAGCGTACTGGCCTTCGGTTCAGAGGGTCCCAGGTTCGAATCCCGGCCGGGCCGGGGATTTTAACCTTAATTGGTTAATTCCAATGGTCCGGGGGCTGGGTGTATGTGTTGTCTTCATCATCATTTCATCCTCATCACGACGCGCAGGTCGCCTACGGACGTCAAATAGAAAGAATTGCACCTGGCGAGCCGAACCCTTCCTGGGATATCCCGGCACTAAAAGCCATACGACATTTCAATGGAAATGTGTTTTAAATCACATTAATTTCATCACAAAAGTGAACACAGTTGAAAAGAAAGCCATATTTTCTTATAGCTGGAAACATTTATGGTAATTAAAAAAATGAAGCCATACTGGCTGTATCTTTTAGGAAAATAAAACAATATCAGTTAAAATACTCTCAAGAGGTTATTTATGCTAAGAAAACAGTCACTTCTCTCTTTTTTTCTTTAGGTTCACCTGACAGACCAGTTTCTTTAGTCTCTGTACCAATTTCCATGTAAAAATCCCCAACAGTTCCCCCCTTTTTTTAACTTTAGATATTTGTTATTGAAGATATATATATGGCACATTCAAAATAATTGGTGTGGCATACAAGCACAACGCTGCTCTGGACCTCGCATGATATTTAACCCAATGTGTGCTACGCCCGCCTATAGACGGGCTGACGCGGCCAGTCCAGCATTGCTACACCCATCTATAGACGGTCCACGAGAACTCAAAATAATAGGATTGAATTTAGATTTATAAAGAACTAACATTTATAAGTATGTTAAGCTAATAACCCCACTGATAAGTTAAAAATTGAGGCTTCTACTAACATTTTACATATGAATGAAAAAACTCGGCACTGAGGTACCAAACAGTCAACTGCTAACTCGGCACTTAAAAGGTTAAGTTGAATTGTTTACTCTCCTGGTGACAATAAACGAAGAATCAAGCTATTTGTTCATGCAGCCATATTTGAGGTTGGCAATATAGTTTCTCTCTGCTCTTTGTTGTAGTAGCCTTAAGAATCAGCATGGACGAGAGTAAACTGATCTTTCTATTACATTTATTTCGTATTTGATTTATATTAATTACGACCTACCAGAACAATATTCTTCGACCTGATATTACATAATATAATTGGATGTTTCACTTAAAAATTTGCAGATTTCTTCAGATGTAGCTATTCTCAAGGATTAAAAGGTCACATTGAATTAAAAAATGATAGGGTTACAGGCAAAAAAAAATTTGTACTTTTAAAAATTAAAATCTGAAAATTTCCAAAATCTATATAAATGTACGTGTTAATTTCATAGATAGTTCATCATCCAGAAATAAACCTCTACTTTCAAGTGGAGAGAAAAATTGCCCCAATTTGCTTTACTGTTGGTGATAAGGAAACAAAATTTTGAAAAGTCATTAATGACTAACCACATCCATGACAAATCATTCTTTTTCACACCATAAAAGAATGCTCAATAGTAATGTAAATATGGGCCAAATTTCAAGAAAATCTCTCGGATAATAATAATAATAATAATAATAATCGTTTTTACACTCCACTAACTACTTTTACAGTTTTCGGAGACATCGAGGTGCCAGAATTTTGTCCCGCAGGAGTTTTTACGTGCCAGTAAAACTACCAACATGAGGATGACTTATCTAAGCACCATGAAATACCACCAGACTGAATCAGGATCGAACCTGTCCGAGGTACTCGACCCAGCAAGAAAATCTATAAGAAACAATTGCAGAGATATTGAATATTTTCTAAAACGAATGTTCGTTAGTGTACAAAACACCTTAACTTCAAGAGCTCATAAAATATAAATTACAATTAGGATAGGACTGTAAAATATAAATATGATACAGTGCAAGATTCGATCCCTTACAACAGACATTTTTTAAAATAAAACACAACTCTAAGCACTCTGGTATGCTGTTCAACCTATGTAAGCAAAGTGCTCGTTTTGCTCAATTTGAATTATTTCAACCGACTACTAACAATTCAGACTTGACTAAAATGACAACCTAATTGGTGAATCTAGACACTGTACCTACTGGTAAGGTAAGGTAAGGGTGTATTCTGCCCGAAGGCAGGTTTGAACCTCCACAGAGGTGTGCCTGTGCTCGAGTTTACATACGGTAGGGTGGCCAGTTCCTTTCCGCTCCTCCATTCCCTTACCTCCCACCAACAGCGTGTGGCAACCCATCCAAATCTTGACCACGCCCAAAGTTGCTTAACTTCGGAGATCTCACGGGATCCGGTGTTTCAACACTACTACGGCCGTTGGGTATCATAAAAATAAGGCACACGTTAAGAAAAATATGAGGGAACTCAAACAATCTATATATAAAATAACATTTCTGTCAGCACTTTTCCGAGCTAACAAGAGACCAGAGCTGATCAACACCATCAAGTGCCGTAAACTACAATATTTTGGACACATCATGAGGAATCAGAAAAGGTATGAGCTGCTTCAACTTATCCTGCAAGGGAAAATAGAAGGAAAAAGATCTCCTGGGCGAAGAAGAATTTCCTGGCTCGACAACCTTAAAACCTGGTTCAACAAAACATCTGCAGAACTGTTCCGAATTTCAATGGATAAAGCCCGAATAGCCATGTTGATCGCCAACGTCCGAGGCGGACAGGCACGCTAAGAAGAAGAAGAAAAACCTGATACTCAATGTTTCTTTTCCCAGATAGGACAAATCCTGGCCTGACAAGTTCAGTCCAATCTTTGTCCATTACAGAATCACAGAAAGTGAATTGGTGAAATTTCATGAAACTTGGTATTTCATTTTAGGATAAGGGTAAGTAGAACACAGTGCCTCCATGGCTCAGGCGGGAGCGCGCTGACCTCTCAACGCTGGGTTCCGTTGTTCAAATCCCGGTCACTCCACGCGAGATTGTTGCTGGACAAAGCGGAAAGGTTTTCTCTGAGTACTGCGGTTTTCAGTACTCTTTCATACCAGCAACACTCTTCAATATCATTTCATTTTATCTATCAGTTATTAATCATTGCCCCAGAGGAGTGTGACAGACTTCGGCACCTGGCACAGTTCCTATCCTCGCCGGTAGATGGGGGCATAGTTCATTCCATTCCTGACCCAGTTGAAACTGGGAACAGGTTGTGGATTTTCATTTCAAGTAGGATGTCAGTTATAAGTTATGGGGAAAAAAATCAGCTAGAGGGGGAATTTTGAGAGCGCCTAAAACATAAAACACAATATATCTCTTTTACAGCTGGTTCTGCAAGAAAATTGCTCATAACAAAATTCATTTCGAATACTACTAACAAATTTTTCTATACTTTTTTTCAGATAGTGAAAAATAAGAGAAATATCAGTGGCGGTCATGCAAAAGCAAGTCCAGAGTCCATAACTAACTCTATGCAGAGTTGTTACCGAGATTATATCGGCAACATTTTTAAGGTTTCGTACATTCATCTCTACTTTTTAAATATTAACCTGATACTTGGTTCTTATACTGGAAGGAAGAGATCAAATCAACAGCAGCAATAATACAAAAAAAGATAAAACTGCAAAGGGTAAGAGAGAGACGGGAAGCAAGTACGTCACGACAAGCCGCTGACAGGGAGAGTCATACCCACCTATGTCTCTCAGAAATTCAGCAAAAATGTGAGGTGTCGACAAAAAGTGTAATCACGTACATGTTTAAGTTCCTGTCCTGTGAACAATGGGTACTACAGCTTATCTGAGATATATCAAGTGACCTCGGCAATCATTCTGGCAACAGACCTGTACTCTGAATACAATTCAGTGTGACAAATAATTTAAAATAAAAATGGTCTTAACAGTGTAACACTACTAATTCAATCAAAATCATACAAGTGACTGAAGCCTTTTAAAATAGGGCAAATATAGATTATACATTCTTGATACTTTCACAGCTATTGTAGGAGGAACCATCATTTAACTTCCTTACTGAACTGTTGAGGAACATGTCCATAAAAATATTCAATCTTTAATCCACCAAATCTGAACAGTTATTCACTAAGTGAGGGAAAATTGGAGCTGAACCAGTCTTTGGTAGATTATGTACAAATGTATTTTATATCCATATATATAATTATTTTTAAATATATTTGTATAATACACAGCATATAATATAATCTTTCTATCAGTAAAAAAACAATTATATATATAAAGTTATAAACTTATTGCTTCATATGAAGGAAAAGATCAAACACAAAAAAGCAGTTTAAAAATTGAAAACAATTACTCTTGCGTGATTTTGTAGTCACTTTGTTGAGTAAAGAGTTAACCAGTACTTCACAAATCACAGCAAACAAAGAAGGAAATGCATTCAAACGGTTCTGCACCTCCTGGGTGATTCAATTTTTACACATGCCCTGTTTCAAACAGCAATTATTCTAACTGGCATTAGAACACCAGGATAGCAATGGAGTAATTAATTTGCAAGAGTACATTTCAGAACTTTCTTTTTCCATAACAAAAGGAATCATCAATAAAAGTGTGTGGAATTATGCAGTAGCACCCAAGAAGGAACAAGCTTTAGTAATACTAAAGTCTGTACATGGAATCAGTGAAGTATGTTATGCATAACATCATTTGAGAGAGGGCGAAGCCCAACAGTGTGTGTTCCCTTTACTTTCTCCTAGTTAGTCTCAAGAAGGAAGCAGGTGAGTTAAGATGGCTCTGTAGATAACAAAACTCTGGTGTGATGTAACTTACTTCTCTTACGCTACCATGCAAGATATTCAGGTTTTCATTTTCAGTATGAAACGCCTTTTACTTTCACATTTTTACTTGCTCTTTGCTGCAAGACCAGCAGCCACATGTGGTGTCAACATGTAATGTTATCTCTCCCACTCTATTCCTTTCACAATGTCTAACCATTCGACCAGCCATCTATGACAGTATCTGCGCAGAAGGCTTTGTTTTCTCACTGCCACTTCACTGACTCCAGACTTTAGTAACATAGGTTTAAAAGCTAATTGATAGCAAATGGAAGCGGAAATCTCCCAATTCCTTTTCAATAGAGATACACAAGTGTATATATGGAATGTAAAAAACAACAAACTCATATCAAATGTTCACATGATCGTGATTAATTCTTGGAAATTCTTAGGAGTTAATGACGTAAATACTGCTATGCACACTGACGCAACCTGTTTTGTGAAGCTGTGTTAAAAGGGCTCACACAAGAGACTTGCTGACAGAGAGGTGACCAGTATTCGGTCAAACACTTGACAAATGCATGCTTGCATACCACCGATTACATTTAAAACTCTTGGCACAAATTAATTTCCTTCATTGATAACCTGAGGTAATTTGAAACACCACATTCACATATGCTAACACAGTACTCCATTTCAGATGCAAGCCACCAAGTACTCACAGAAAACACATATTCTTTCAACAAAAAACTGAGATGTACTAATCCAAACAATTACACTTAAAAAAAGGTTTTGAATTCTATTAAAATAAATTACGAAAATAGAAATGTCATCAAATGGAATCTACAAAAATGGCAGTGGCCACTAAAAACATTTCCATCTTCAGGAGTTACTGAGCATCAAAATTAAGATTATTTCCAAGAATGGTATAATAAAACAAGTGAGGTTAATAAATAAATAAAATAACTAAGTGTATTCATTACTGCCACGGTCCTATTTTGCCTAAGACTCCATCTTCCCCACAGTCATGGCTTCTCACTTATATTACGTCCTGCAAACCTTAGCTGATTTGTTGTTTATCATTATGAAGTGGGGCTATTTGACAACCATCGGCCTGCCAGTTATTTCAGCAACAAAATGCCATTCACCGAGCAAGTTGCCATGCGGTTAGCGTCGCGCAGCTGTGAGCTTGCATTCAGGAGATAGTGGGTTTGAACCTCACTGTCGGCAGTCCTGAAGATGGTTTTCCGTGGTTTCCCATTTTCACACCGGGTTGTACCTTAATTAAGGCCACAGCTGCTTTCTTCCCACTCCTACCCCTTTCCTATCCCATCGTTGCCATAAGACCTATCTGTGCCAGTGCAACGTAAAGCAAATTGTAAAAAACAAACAAGTCATTCCCCAAGTACAGTCAAATGTCGATACAACAAATAGCAGTTAAACAATTTTTCAGATGATCAGTCTACAGTTCCATAAGGCATAATGCAAACTCTTTTAATTTGAGAGAATGCCAATAGTACAAAGATTTCATTAGAGCATAACTAAATGAAAGTCCCTTCATCAACTTATGGCCAACTGAATGAATTTATTTTGTACACTTGCTCCACTTGCTGTGTATTGTGAAACATAAGCTGCACATAAAAAGAGCATTGTAGCATTCTTAAACGAATGTTGAGATACGGGAGTCAACAGGAAAGCATAGAATGTCTCAGCAATTGACCAGTTTTGAAATATCCAATTATTTACGATACCTTCTACAGTCTACAATCGATCTTTTACTACTGACGGGGAGAGGTGTCGTTCAGGGAGAGCTGCAGCATGGAATTACCTAAGTGTATGTGTACAGTACTGTATTTGTACTACATTTGTAGGGACTGCTGTATTAGTCCTGGTGAAAGTGAAAGAAAAAACCTTTGTCTTGCTGAGGCTGCAGGCGTTTCTAGTGAATTAAGGCGTTTTCTGTCTGGCTCCGCGGTGTAGGGGGCAATGCATCCTCATTTGCAGAACACCAACGTCTTCTTTTCGCCGTGTTTTGAACACATGATACAACATTTCTGATGTTTTGATTTCTCACTCTTAGGTACTAATTTCTTGATAAAATGTCTTTCCTGCAACCTTGGAACTGTATTATCTGATGCGCGCTGGCCTTGAATATTTCGTTACCCGCCCAACCGAGCGAATTTTGTAAACAAACCTTCCATCAGCTGAACCTGATAAGATAACTACTCAATGTTTGTCTCTGTGACTTGTCTGAATATTATTAGAGAATTTAGGAATCAGAATTCACTGTTGAAAACTTCCCTCTGACCTGTATAATTATCCATAGTCTCCTACACGAAATTTCCAAGTACTGGTTCCTCCTCATCGTCACTCTCATCATTTACCACTACATCCACCACAGCCACATCATCTATTTCATTATCACTGCTGCTAATACTGTCACTACTACTTCCGACTAAACTTTCATCTGAATTATACAATATTTCAAGCACGTTACTGTCAGTCAAACCACGGCTGGAGCTAGCCATTAAGCGTGACGCGTCACACGGACTGATGAAGTTGCAGCGAGACCGAAAGCAGCAGGACGAAAATGAATGAGGGGAATAACATTTATGACGAAGCAGACCAACTCGATACATATTTCAGATCAAAGGTCGAGACATCGTCTTTCAAACGAGATATATACCATGAACAATTAGTTCTCGTATCGTATGACAGAAAGCAACACTAACTGATGCCTACACAGAGCACTCGTGGAGAATTACGAAAATATTACAAGCTGAGAAATAAAGACAAATATAATACATAAACCGCAATCTTAATGTAAAATTAGAGCAAAGAATATCACGCAAAAAGTCAAACTTCTCAGATCATTATTTCTTTATTTTATTCTGTGGGAAAGAATGAAGCAAACAAGAGTTTTAAAAAAGCAGAGATTAGTGCTCAGACACACTTGACAAATACTTATCCTTGCAAAAACAACTACATTTTAACGATTTTCAATTCTTATTTACAACACTGATAAACCCGAAAATGTCTTCTTGGAAACAAAACAATCTGCATATCCATAACTCCAAAACTCTTCACGCTATAGCCGTAAATGCAAAACCATGTATGGGTCTATACCACGTATAGAGGTCGGCAGCTACGGAAGAAAAGAGGGTCTAGACCACGTATAGAGGTCGGCGCTGAGGGGTTAACTTCAATAGTCTTAGCCTATAGAGAACTTCTAGTGGCCAATGGAGGAAAGGGAATTATGACTTTATATGTTGATTGTCCTCTGTTGCCAGTACTGACAATGATATCTGCTCATCCTTATTCATGCAGACTCCTACAACACTATCATCTGTGGTCTGCTTTACAGATTTAGTTTAAAATATCACCAGTCAAGAATAGAAGTGACAGTAATAAAACAGAATTTCACATGCCCATATAAAGATCATTCAGGTCTAATAAAATTGGCTTTCATAACCATAACAAAATTTAATCTCCCAAGACACATTTTAAATGCATTCATTCAAGGAAATAATCTTAATTTCTGGTAAATAGGTTGTTATTATTATAATTACTACTACTATTATTACAAATAAACTTTACACAAACTACAATAAACTCCTCAGATAAAAGTATTGGTATTTTCAGAATCTTATCCAGGTCAGAAAAATGAAATCTCAAACAAATCATCATATGCAAAAATCACTAAAAATTCCACTAACAAAATTCTGTAGAAAAATGCTGAATTACAGAATTTTGAAAAACCATACCAAGAACTGTAAATATAGACAACCAACCAGGAACATCATCTTGGTTCAGATCGATTTCGTTCTTCTAGTAATTTACTATGGCATACCTGCCAACTTTCAAAAAGAGAAATCCGCAAGATCGTAAAGCGGAAAAATTTTAACAATGCACGCATGCGTAGCAAAGTGTTGAGACATAATGAAAAAGGACGGCAAGGGGAGGAGATTATAAACAATACTAATACAAGTCAAATATATATTATGATCACCCCTGAAATTAAATACTTACACAAAGTTACATCTTGATGAGTGCTCATCTTTTCCACTTAACACTGGGAACACTTTCCGTGATCGCATAAAACAAGGAAATTAGGCAGAATATGCAACCCTTAAAAGACTGATAATATCCTTTCTTAGTTGAATTCATTATGAACACCACTAAAGATACTAAATCGTTTACAAATTCGTCACACAATTCCACGAGTTTCAGAACTACTGCCAATGTTACTAACACCCACACACAAAACCTTGCACAGTTGATGCGAAGCAAGTTACAAGTTTCAGAACTACCGCCAATGTTACTCACACCCACACACAAAACCTTTCACAGTTGATGCGAAGCACGACGCAAGTTATTAAAGTTCACAGCCTGCTACTTTTCACAGATTTCTTTTCTTCAACATCACAGCCTTCTACTTGTTTGGAAACATCTCGGTGAATGAAGTGGCAGTTGCGGTCGAACAGGTGACAAAAGCACGGTGATAATCAATAATGTGATTATCGCTACATTTACTGGTCGAATTTCAAACACTGCATCTTGTATTACCAGCTACTATTAAAAGTCAAACAAATCCCATTTGACAGCAGAAAGTGAAACCAGGCGCGGATATTCAAAATCCGTACATTAACGTTGTGCATCCAAGCAACCGTAAAACACTCAAAATCCATACATTTTACGGAAAAACCGGACTAATTGGCAGGTATGCTATGGTAAAAGAAATTATTTTTATCAAAGCTTAATCAGAGGTCACAGAGTAAAACATTAACATATTTTAAAAAAACAACCTATAAAGCAGAACTTTTGACAGAATTTCGGAACAAAAATCTACAAACTCAGACAGAACTGGAGTAAAAACTACAGGCATAACCACTGCTTTTATCAAAAGATACAATTCCAATTAAGGGACAGGTGGAATTCTGATGACAAAGCTATCAGTGAAATGAGAACCAATGCTGGCAGTTCCTATTAACAAATTATGATTTGTTATATTCTAATTCCAATATAAACTTCATGTAATAAGATTCCATTTTTCTGCCTGATCAGGAAGTATTTCTTGGCAAATCCAGTTTGTCAGAAAAATAAAGAGGAAAAGGAAAAACCCACACAAGAAAATGTAAACCTACATTATGCATTTTAAGTGCCACTTCTGACTCTTTGTCAGGATTATCACAAGGTTAGAGGAAGTGGTGCTGTTATACATGTCATGCAAACCACACTAAGAATCACTACAGCAGCTCAACAGCTACACCCTACCTCTTGGTCCTACCCACCCCCTCATTCTCAATGGTGTTACGTTGCATCTGCTTTAGCGTCTTCGCCACTTTAGCAATGTTGTTATTGTTGTTGGTTCCTGCATCTATGGTATTGTTATTGGTGTTAATGCTGACAGGATTCTGAGACTTCCTTCTGTGAGCAACTCGTTGCCGTGGTGGCTCCGCCGAGACGCTACCGACACTCGAGCTGCCAGCGCTGCTCTTCTTGATCGGGCGAACAGAGCGCAAGAGCCGCGGGCGAAATCCAACTCCACCGCTGCTTCTCCTGCGACCCCGTAATGATGCGCGAGACACTGGGGTCTCGGAGGTAGTCTCTGAAGGTGCAGTTTGGAACTCCGAGGATTGTGACCTCTTGCGAGTAGTGATTCCAGCAAGGTTCAGCAAAGCATCAGCACCCTCTGCAATCTTACGCTGCTCTTCAGCATCGGACAGCAGCGATGGCTTGGCAGTTGTCCGGGGGCGGACTCCATTCACCGCCAGCGGTTTGGGGCTGCAAGTACACAAATATTATATCATTAGGTATGTAAGATAATTCCCTCCTCTTCTACGTACATTAGTGAAAACAAGTTTTCATCTGGTCGTTATCAAATGAAGATTTTTTAAAATAAATGGTTCCAAAATGTTCCAATTTCTTTTTATTTGCTGATTATTATTATTATTATTATTATTGCTGAAATTGAACAATTATAAATGTAAGTTATAGAGAATTGTGATTTTCACAATTATTCAGTGCATGGAATTTCTGTTTAAGATGTTATTCATGAGAATGTGCACGGGGATGCCGCATAGCCACGAATTCACATCATGGAAAACAAGAGAAATTATTGAAGTTTGCTTAAGGCGTCAGGCCTCTGAGATCCATGTTATGGATTAACCCATTCCCAGAGACATTCTCAGACTCATGATCTGATGAAATCAGGAGTAATGATTTGCATGTTAGGAACAGTTTCAGAGTACCATCACTCGATAACTTATTTGATAACTACTCCAGACATGTTTGAAATTTTCCAACTCAGTAAAAAAAACACTACACTAATTCTAAAATGATACAGTGAGATTACACACAGGAACATCCAGCTCAGTATAATGCATCAAAAAAGCTTCCAACACAGCACCAATTAAGTCATACTGCTTGCACATGAAGGCAGACAAATATGCTCTATCTAATGGGGCTTTTCTTTTATTGGCCATGCAGAGAACAAAGAACTTCACATATCATCAATTTTTTTTAGAGTATGATTATTATTATGACATGGTACTGCTCTCACATCATGCGAATGACAGCAACTAGCCAGATGGGCAGAAGAAACTAATCTCCATCTGAACAAGGACAAGACCATGATGATGATTTTCAGGAAGAGAGGACGAGTATTTTTTGCTCTGTATTTGCATTGAAAGCAAGTTTATGGTTTGTTTTTCTACATTTTAGTCTATATGGTTCTTCTTTCCCTATACCCTGATTCCTCTGTCTTAATATTTATTTTAGTTTTTCCGTTCCCTTCTAGATTTTACCACTCCCAACATGACCTGACAGCAGTTCATTTTTTACACTACTGTTTAGCTGACATTGCATTCAACTTACTCTACTGTACATCTGTAAACTCAAAAATTCTAGATGTTTTCACATTAAGCAGAACAATAATTTAAAGAATTAGATTTTCAAGCTGTGAATATTTTACCTGAAACAAATTTTAAGGAGCAGATTTTTTTTAAATTTTAATTTCATTTTCATACATCACCTTGAACTGTTCATTGTTAGACCCATTCTGACTTCATTACACACTTTAAGGGACTCATCTCATCTAATGTGTTTTAGAATGCATCTATTTTATCTTACTTAAAGTATATAATATCAATGTAAATTTTTACTCATATTTTGTTATTATCAATACATTAAATGCAACTGAAGATGGCCTAAGGAGACCGAAACATGTACTATTTTTAATCTGATGTTTTGCAATCTTCAATTGTGAATAAATTTGAATGTATTGACTAGGTGGAACAATTATACTAGTTTATATAGCAATTTGAAATGTTCTCTCTGGATGCTATAAGTTGCACACTAGCATTATATTTCATCATACTTTCATGCTGTGTTGTATTTTCCTTTAATGACACCAGGTTCCACACAAGGTCCAATGGCTACAGGAAAAGAACACAAACAAAACGCGACTACTCACTCGTCCTCAGACTCTGAGCCCTCTTCGTAAGCCTCATCCGGAGACGAAGTTGGCAGCACCGTGTGACCTGCACTGTACGTATGGTCCTCACTAGGGGATGTTGTTATCACTGGGATGCAATTGTCACTATCCAAGTCCTGCAACACATGTCATGCTTAAATAAAAAGTTTCTTACTGAACAAGAGAATAATAGTTACTGTTAGATAAATGCATTGTAAGAGAAACATGGCTATTAGGGAGGGCACCCTAAAACAATTTAGGCCCAGAAATTATTCTAAAAACCAAAAAAATAAAATAAATGTTTTGGTCTTGGATGAAACTCCAAACCTCAGGGCACATGGTGGTAGTGTTCACCATGCACAGCCATGTTTAAAGGTCCCATCGACACATTTAAATCATATCTGTAGACGTGAAAGTTTTCAGTGATATAATACAATTACACATATAGTCTAAGAAAAATACACTGACAAACTGATTGGTTTATTAACTTAATTACATTATATTATAAAATTATAACATGATAATTATGAAAATCCACTGACAGAACATACCACACAGGGCAAAGCCTTGTAGGTCCATACATTTAAACAATCTATACTTACCAGTCATTCCAAAATTACTATTATGTAACATAGGAGTGAAACAGGTAAATCTAGTTTGGAAGAAGAAGGTACCAAAGAAGCGTAAGGAAGTGATGTACTACTCTAGTCACCTCGTGTTATCACTATAGTCTTGCTTTTCTCCACACTGAATTTCATACAATATTTCACAATTTTCTCATTCAGAAAGTCCCGTTGCTCTTATACTTCGTTAATGTCCATTCCCCACACCACAATATCATCAACAAATAGCATTACCTTCATCTCTCTTTCACTCTGACTCCTTCACAATTTTTCCCAGGACCATTTCGAGTGAGTGGCTGTGTGGTTTGGCTCGCGTAAATGTCAGCTTGCATTCGGGAGAGTAGGTTCGAGTCTCATTAGAACCAGCCCTGAAGATGGTTTTCTGTGGTTTCCTATTTTCAGACAGGGCAAATGCTGGAGCTGTACATTAATTAAGGCCAGGGTCACTTCCTTCCCACGTGGTGGTGGTAGCAATTTTTGTTGTAAGAGGAAGTACAACTAGGTAATCAACCTCTCTGAACAAATTAATTGGGGACAAAAATGAAAATAAAATCGTTTTTTCAACGGAGCAATTTGAAAGTGATTTAAATCTTATCCGGTCCAACGTCGAGGTCAGCTCGACATTACGTTTTGTTCTACTTGAGAAGTTATTTATAGAAGTTCTTTGACCTGATTTACGTCAATCGATATCCCTTGAGCTTCTAGGGCAAATTTTTGTGCACAAAGGAAGCCATTCTGATATCTCCATGGAAATAATACGAGATATATGTAGCCATGTATTGTCATGGTTACCCGCAGCCCATCAGCTGTGTTTGCATTGAGTAGTGCTGCACACATGTTTTACTAGGCATGTTTATCTGTGAATGCAAACTCTCAGTTGAATCTGCGATATAAAAGCGGCAAATATGAATGAAGAAGAAATACGTATACACGTTTATTTTTAGACACCAGTGAGAATAATTATTTATTTCAATTAGACAAAGAGTTTAGAGAACTGTCAAGTGAAGATGAAGGTGTAGTGAACTTCAGCATTGCAACTTGTCAATTTTCCATAAGGCACAAAGGATACAATGTATCCACAAAGAGAGTCCGCCAAAACATGCACACGGAGCCCCCCCTTAGTTGATTTCTTGGGGTTGTAAGTTATAGAGGATATTCTTCCCTTGAAACCAACAACAGATTCGTCAACTGACAAGTTTGGCCCAGGTATGAAATACCGTATTTCACGGCATAATCGTCGCCACCGCGTAATCGTCGCATCCTTTATTTTCAATACAAAAATCGGACTTTAAACCTTTAATTACATAATCGTCGCACGTCCAAATTTTGTTCACTAATCTGGTTAAAAGGTAAATGGAACTGCAATGTAAGTTGCACATGAATGCGCAATTTAAATACGTGTATGGTTTATGGGCAATTTGGCAACACAGTCACGTTTGCGACATGTTGCACAACGTATAAATAAATAATACCGGTATATGTACGACGCATGACTTACCGGTAGACTATCGGCAGTTTGACAACGTGGTCGCGAGACAGTGTACTATTTATTCACCACCTACACATTATGAGTTCCCATTTGAAATACGTAAGGCTGTAAGTTATCGCTTATCGGCAACGTTGCCAGGAAATACCGGCTAGGTAGGTTGAATGGACCTCGAACCAGCCCTCAGATACAGGTAAAATTCCCTGACCCGGCCGTGAATTGAACCCGAGGCCTCCGTGTAAGAGGCAAGCACGCTACCCCTACACCATGGGGCCGGCTCCTGTGTTATTGCGCACGAAGTGAAAGCCAAGACGATAACGCAGATTTCCACGGAATTATTCAGCCGAATTATTTACGATGTCTCAGTTGTCATCGCTAGACTCTTATCTTACTACTACGTCGTAAGTGTCCGGGCATGGGATGAAAACTTTTATCCAAGCAGTCAAGATAATTATTATCCAATGCTATTGAAGTTTTATTTTATCAACTCGTCAGTAATGTAATGTAAAATCATCAATAACTGGGAAGAAATATTAACCTAATTACCGTATGTTTAAAAGAAATTGAAAAAAATGAATGTTTGTTACTGACGTCTCGGAATACAGTCAACTATACAGTAGATCTACACCGCGCTAGCTAGAGCTCCGGTTTGCGAGCTTTGAGCAAGCGCAGTAGTGTGTCGCAACCAACGAGCTAAACTGATAAATTGTTGCATGCTTCCTTGCTGCCTACGGAAAGTCATTTATATCGCAAAACATTAACGTGTGAAGCATTTATAAGCGATTATGGGTAAATATAGAAACTATTCTGCGGGCTTCAAGCTAAGCGTAATTGCCTTCGCTGAACAGCACGGGAACAGAGCTGCAGAAAGAAAATTTTCTGTGAGTGAAAAGTTGGTGCGTGACTGGCGGAAAGTAAAAAACAAGCTAAAAAGCACAAACCCTTCTAGACGCGCGTTTAGAGGTCCTAAAACAGGGAAGTTTCCTATAATTGACGAAGAAGAATTTAGGTACGTCAGTGAAATACGTAACAATGGCTGCAGTGTATCATATGAAATGTTACAAATTAAGGGACAGGAGGTAGCGCGCAAACACAACATACCGGTAACTCAGTTTAAGGCGACTCGTGGGTGGATTAAGGGGTTCATGCGACGACACAATCTGTCAGTGCGAAGGAGGACAACACTAAGCCAAAAGTTGCCTGCTGATTACATGGACAAGATTGTAAATTTTCACCGATTTGTCATACGTTTGCGCAAGGAAACTTCGTACTTGCTTTCTCAAATCGGTAATGCCGATCAGACTCCAATCTTTTTTGATATGCCTCGCAACAGCACTATTGCGCTAAAAGGATCACGGAGTATATTAATGAAAACCAGCGGTAGTGAGAAGTTGCGATGCACGGCAATGCTAGCCATTACAGCTGACGGGAGAAAGTTGCCGCCTTACATCATTTTCAAGAGGAAAACGATGCCTAAGAATATACAGTTTCCCCGTCGTATTCATGTACGAGTGCAACCAAAGGGTTGGATGGACGTAGAACTCATGCTGGACTGGGTTAAAACTGTGTGGAATAGAAGACCTGGTGCACTACTAAAACAACCAGCTCTGCTTGTTTTAGATAGTTTCCGAGGTCACCTCGTGAACGAAGTGAAGCAAATTCTCACTACAAATAAGACACGACAGATAGTCATTCCTGGTGGCCTAACATCTGCTTTGCAGCCACTAGACGTATGTGTTAATAAACCCTTTAAAGACCACTTACATCGATTTTACAACGAGTGGATGATGAGCGGCGATCAGCAATTGACGCCCGCCGGAAATATCAGGCGTCCACCCTTGGACTTGTTATGCTCGTGGGTGAAGAAGAGTTGGGATCTTATACCACCTGAACTAGTCTCCAAGAGCTTCAAAAGGACTGGGATTTCGAATGCACTAGACAGTTCCGAAGATGACGCAGTGTGGCAGGGAGACGAAGAATCTGATACTGGTATTAACAGAGGCGAGGACAGCGCATCAGATAGCGAAACCTGCGATAGCGACACCGAAGATTTGGAATAAATTGCGTACCGGTAAGTCCGCATTTCACAACAAAGCGATAATTTTTTGCAAGTGTAATATTTTAACTTTAATACTCAAATTAATGACAAATTAACTTAATACGTTCATTTTTATTTTCAGGTTGGAAAAATGTTCGCCGAATTGTTGCGAAAAATTATGAATTTTGTTTTAGACTATTTTAATTATTTTGATGTATAAACGCGAGTATTACGTGCATCTTAAATTTGTATCAAATACAATTTAGTTATAAATACATTTTTTGAATAATACAAATACTGGTATTAAATATTCATCATATAATGGTCGCACCCTACAATTTTTTTCGAAAATTTTGGTATACAAAGTGCGACGATTATGCCGTGAAATACGGTATTCCCTACATTTACCGTCAACATATTTTAGAAAATTACTGACTTCTGAGTTCTGGTTCTAAGGTACCTTGATTTTGAGTGTTTTCTAAATGGAGCATCCAAAATATTTGTAAAAAACGTTTCCTAGTGAAAATTTCACTGAAGAAAGGCACACGACAAACAAATTCTTTAGACCAGTAATCTTCCATATCTGGCAAATGAGACAGACTTTTGTGTGAAGCTGTAAATAACTCACTAGACTCATGTTTATAGAATAACAATCATAATAATAATTGTACCAGGAGGTACACCTCAACACCGCTCATTTAAAATAACCGCCCTAATAAACTCCTCTATTGATCAAAAGGTGAAACTGATACTACACGAACTTGGAACTTTAATCAGAAGATGTCACCACTGAAATATTAAGAAATTTTCTTATTATGAAGTTTCCTAAAGTGACTGAATTTCTCCTTGTTTTGTTTGACATTCATCAAGAAGTTTGGACATTTTTCCACAGATGACACTACCAAAACAATGGTCGTGCACTCAGGTGCAAGGCGAAAGAACTTACAACTTAAAGAAGTTTCGTATTTCTAGGTTTTTATAACTGAATCTATGTTCATTTATTTTTGGATTGGCAACACTTCCTTTTCTTTCCGCCAGTTTTGAATCGGACCAATCATAAATTTTGGTAATTAATTTTCAACCAATCCCGCATTTCTTGTTCATTTTGAATCTACCAATAAAAATTAAGAGGGTGTGTCCTGATTAGTCTTGAATTCTCTCGAACCTTCCCTGAGGGTATATGAACTGCAGTTTTCATGTTTCCTTGTCAATTGATCATTGTCTTTCCGTGTGTGTGTGTTAAGGCAGGAGGTGGGGCCGTCTCTTTCTTCAGTCGGCAGAACATCTATAAAGGTAATGGCCACGTAAATTTTCTCTTTCTTGCTATCTCCGCAGATATATTCGAGGGGAAGGTCCGAGTCTTTAATTATGTAACAATACTTTTCTAAAAATGTAACCTTTTTTGGCTAATGTAAAAACTTCATAAATCTTTAATTGTAAATCAGGGATAGAGAGTGAGTTACCCTCTCGAGCTCCCCTTCATCTTGGTTTGAGGTGGCTACGTTTTCGCAACCTTTCGTTTCTGTTATGTATTAAAGTGATCTCCATTCGAGCCACCTCAGTAGTTTGGGACTAGCCCGTTTCATCGGCCGAGAGCCCTGTATGTCTTAAAATTTTTCATTATCTTGGAGCGCTGGGTACGCCTCTCTTCAGTTTGTGTTCGGGCCGTTTATTTAACCTGTTCTTTTTCGCAAAGGCCCTGTAGGTTGGGTACTAGATACCCCTGTGTAAAAACCAATTCAAGTTGTAAATTGTGGCTTGAGAGGCCAGAGATTGTAAATTTTGATGTAATGTTGCCTTGAGTGGGCTGTAAGAAACCGAGAGCCTGTTAGCTCTTTTTCAAAGTTTTGTAAGAGTAACGAGTGCCTCTGGAAGGCTAGATGTTGTATTTTGGGAGCAAGTGCTCTTGAATTAGGGGATTTCTGCCCTTGAGTAAATTATTCCTTGTTTGAATTAAAGTTGTAAACTGGATCCAGTATCTCTGGAATTGTAAAACCAGGTGCTTGAAACCCAGAATCTGTGAAAATCACTAATCTTGGATTTTCCTAAGTCTTGTTTCAAGATTGCTAATTGTACCTGTTATATTGTTATTTGTTGAGTTTTGAAATTCTAAAGAAATATAACCTTTGATTAAGTTTTAAATTAATTTTGATATTGTAGATAGACCCATTCACCCCCGGCATCTTCTTTAACCTCTTTCTGCTCCACGGGTATTCCCGTAACAATAATAATAATAATAATAATAATAATAATAATAATAATAATATAATTATAGTTACTAATAAAAGTTCTGAGTTTAAACTGACTCGGTAAAAATGTGCAAAATTAATTTGGACCAGACTGTTGGAACATGTGGCAGAAAATTGGACTGCAAAGGATTAAAAATAAAACAAAAATTATTTTAATAAGCCAAAAAGGTCACAAACACATCAAAAGGGAACCCTTGACTAATCCACTCTCAAACACAAAGCGAATGATGACATCGGCAGTATATGTATCATTGACTAGCATGAGTTTGAGTGTCTCCTGCAGGCCAAGGTTCCGCCTTAGGCCCTAGAGACAGGCGCACTCTTCGAGGACGTGGGTCACAGAAGTCAGCACCAAAAGAACACACTGGGGAGGGGGTCCTTGCCTCTTTAGGAGGTAACAGTGCGCAGATCTTTTATGACCTACCCTCAGCCTACACAATACTACAGCCTTTCTCTGTGAAGGCCGGAAAGAGGACCACCACACGGTACTTGTCTTCTTAATTGCTCTCAGCTTGTTAGGAGTTCAGAGAACTAGCCACTCTGATTCCCAGGACCCCAATATGGTTCAACGTAGCTGGTACATTCATAGGTCTAGGAGGTGAAAGTGCCGGTTCGCTAATATATTCTCTGTTCGACTTAAAGTACAAATAATTCGCTTTATACTACCTATATTTGACTACTATGACACTGTGTTGACTGGAATAACCTGGGACAGTAACAAGAAACTGGACCGGAGCCTGAACAGCTGCATAAGATATATCTTTAATCTGCAATATGATGCTCATATATCACCTTATTATAAGGAGCTGTTGTGGCTTCGAGTGCACCAGCGCCGTGAACTTCACATGCTACCGCTTCTGCACAAAGTTCTTTCCACTAATACTCCCGACTATCTGTCTTCATCTTTTTCTTACCTCTCGTCCTATCATGAACACAATACAAGATCTGGTTCCTCTCTTGCCATACCTATAAACCGCACTGCTGTGTACAACCGCTCCTTCATAATCTCTGTGTCTAGGTCATGGAATTCGCTACCTGCGAACATTAGAGAAAATCCCTCTCATCGCAAGTTCAAAGTGGCTTGCCGGGAGCATTTGCTGGGTAGATCCCGCTGACTTGCTGGATAATTGTTGAGTGAATGAAGGAATGAATGGGATGAATGAATGGATTACTGCAGTTACATAATTTAAATGTACGTTATTTTGTGTATTTTAAAATTAAGGATTCTTTCATTATTATTATTATTATTATTATTATTGCTATTAGTATTATTTGTTTTATTTGTATTCAAAATTATAAGTTATGTATATGTATACTCATCTAGTGGTTAAGTGTAAGAGAGGGCCTTGAGCTCTAACTTCGCCACCAATAAAGGCATTATCTATCTATCTATCTTCTTTTGCGGCTTCATCCACAAGTTCATTTTCTGCAATCCCAACGTGGCTTGGGAGCCACGCGAAAGTGATTCTGGTGTCAACAGACTTCAGAGAACGCTACGCATGAGAAAGTGGTCCCTTTTGTCACCCAGGGCAAACTGCAGAGCTTCTAATATGGCGAAACGCTCCGCAGGTACACGCTACAGATACAAGGAACCGAGATCTTCATGCTAACATTATCAGAGATGAAAGAGCATACCACATTTCCTCCAATCTCAGAACAATCCGTGAACACGACGCACAGCCGGATATTAGTGAACTAAGTCCTGGAAATACTTCCGATAAACAGAAGCATCTGTGTTCACCTTGGACCCACGGAGTAGATTTAGCCATACATCCTGCCGCGGAACTAGCCATGGAGGTACCTCGCTAGGTGTCCGCTCAAGGCAACCACCGATAGCCACATCTAATTCACGACGCAAGCTTTCAATCCAAATCCCAACCATCCATGTGGCATCAGCATCGACAGGTTGGATGATGCGGCATTTCACGAATTTTGGCAGCGTAGGCCTATGCGAGGAGTATCTGCTGCTACCATATCATAAAGGTGAACACCCGATTCGGCGAGTAGGCTGGGAATTGTGCGAGTACAGAAAGCACCGGTTGCCACTCCTAGCCCTTTCCTATCCCACTGTTTACAATGCTTATTGAAGATAAAAAGTTTCCACCTATTCAATACATTGACATAGTGATTCAATTAAGACATCACATATTTATTATAAACATTATGGTACTGGTTTCGGCATCTCGCGTGCCATCATCAGCCATTGAGAACATTATTGCAAGGTATATTGGATGAATACACAAACTATTAGTACAATATAAAATATATACAGAGCATACTATTCTGATTAGCAAGTCTTACTTTTATATATATACATAACAATATATGACATACAAGATAATATTGTGTTTTAAGATGTATTTAACTTTCTAAAGATTAATTGGTCTTTGCTGCTTAGTCAAATATATTTTAATGTATATATATTAAAGTAAGACTCGCTGATCAGAATAGTATGCTCTGTATACATTTTATATTGTACTAATAGTTTATGTATTCATCCAATATACCTTGCAACAATTTTCTCAATGGCTGATGATGGCACGCGAGATGCCGAAACCGGTACTATAATGCACACCATAATGTTTATAATAAATATGTGATGTCTTAATTGAATCACTATGTCAATGTATTGAATAGGTGGAAACCTTTTATCTTCAATAAGCATTGTAAATCTTGATTCAATACGGACCATAATGAAATTATTAAATATCCCACTGTTGCCATAAGACCTACCTGGTTTGGTGCAACATAAAACAATTTGTGAAAGGAAAACAAAAATAATAGTAATGCCAGGACTCTTGTCTGTCTTAGCTTAGTCATCAACAACATGAATTCCTTCCAGCAAGCCAGGTATAATGTTTAAGAACAATGTGCCGCCATTTATTACGGTCCTGGTATGCTTTTCTCTCTAGGGCATCCCATGTTTCTCCTCTCCTCTCCAGGTCTTCTCTTATCTGATCTAACAACCTTTTTCTAGGGCGTCCAATTGGTCTTTGACCCGGAACGATCTTTGCAAGACACTTCCTTGGTGTTTGAGTCTCCTGCATCTGCTTACGTGTCCTAGCCACTTCAGTCTTGCAACACTCAGCCTTTCTTCCATGGTCAGGTTGACTTGCAGATCTCTTCGTATCTAATCATTCCTAATTCTTAGCTTAGTAACATTCCCAAACCATTCCATCTTCCCAACTTACATCTGGATACAGCTAAAACATTCGCTACATACTGCTCATAAAATTTCCATCATTTGTTTTGCCGACTTCCTTGCTCGCCACTGTTTCCAATACCTTTTCCTTGGGCACAATATCATATGCCTTTGCTGTATCATGAAATGCCGTCACTGTATCTCTGCAATACTCCCAATGTCTTCCCATCAACTGTCTCATAATAAAGATAGGGTTCACTGTCATTTCAAAACACATATTACTCCTCTTCTAACTGTCCTGTCTTACCTCTCAATCTCCCTTCTATTATCCTTTCCATTGTATGCAAGTAAGATTCCTCAATATCCATTGCGTACTTTCTTGACCCCCTTCTAAAAGATAAGTATTATTATTCTCTTTACCCATTCCTCTGCCACACATTTCTTTATACATATTTGGCCAACTGATACAGCCACTGCAGACTAACAAATCCAGTTGCTTTCTAGTTTTTATATTATTTATCATATGGTATTTTATGTGGTACTTACAATATTTACAATACACAAGGGAACAATGAAATTCTTAAATTTGTAGATCTAGTGACTCTATCCACTAAAAGAAGAAAGTCTGAGACCCTCGTATGCTCGAGTTCTACGCTCGTATGTGATGGACTGAATAGGTTGAGAAGGGGCACCACAGTCACACTGGAGGGATAAAATTTTACTCCTCTTCAAGAAGGATTAAGCACGGATTCCCGACTGCTGCAGATCCTATTAAGTGGCCTCCCGTTCTTATGTGACACTGTTCTACAGAATCGCACTGAGGAAGCTCTTAAATAGGGGGAAGCATGAATGCATAATGATGTAAGAAAAATTAAATAGTATTGACTGGCAAATCAACTGTTAACTTCATTCAAGTTTAACACATCATTATGGATTAATATGACTTTCCTCCTCCCCTCTACATTCTTTTTTCACTGAATAATAAGTCTAAGAATAATGTATGTCAAACCTGAGTGTTTTTGGAAGCCCTCATTTTTTTCCTTGCATGCCGCATATCCAAGGCTTGTTCTTCATTGTCAGGTCGCTTATACCACTCCGCTGAAACAAATAACATTATTTTGTAAAGGAATTTGAAGAGAATGTATATAATGCCAGAAACAGGGGTTAATAAACTAATCATTAATCATATTAGTGAAGCATTTATGCTATTTTCACCAACATCACCATCTGGATTTTCAATTTCAGTCATCCATCACCTCGTCGTGACCCGAAGCTCCATACACGCACATTCACTGAACACAAACACACTATCTGAGCCGGGAAGGTTGGCGAGGCAGTAAGAGAAATGAAATTTGGGGCGGTTAAGACACCCAGGACTTGTACAGTTGGTTTTTGAGGGAAGTATAGGTGGTAAGAACGGTAGGGGTAGACTAAGATACAAATATGACAAACAAGCAGATGTAGGATGTAGAAGTTGTGCAGAAATGAAAAGGTTAGCACAGGATAGGGTGGCAAGGAGAACTGTATCAAACCAGTCTACGGACTGATGACTCAAACAAAAAGGGAGACGAAAAAATAAAAATGAAGGGAAAAAAAAGAGCACCAAAACCTCTCGGGCAATTCAGGGAACACCTTGCAGTCTGAATCTAGGCCAAGGCCAATTCAGGATGGGTGAACCTGATTTGGCACAGACCTCAGAATCACCAAGCACACAAACCTTACAACCTCAAGGTCTTGGTATCCTTGGAAAGGGAAAAGGACAATCTATACAACATCATACAGTGCCATCCTTATATATTGTAGATGGGCACTCTCCTCATCAATCCCAATTCTTCAACATCCGTATCTTCTCAACTCCTAAAAAGCTGAACAGAAGTTTTATTTTAAGACTGCAGTGTACGAAGATGTGGAGATTGCCCTAGTTCTTTTATGTGCCCATGTGTGTCCTTTTCTCCTGTTTCTATTGTTCCCTCTTCCCACAGTGACCTTTCATTGTGTTTATCCGATTATGTGTTCCTTTTCGTGTTCCTCTCTTTCTATAATCAAAATTCAGGATTTCTTTTTCGCAGCATATCCCGACATGTTACGACATATCATTGATGAGATAACTTTGAAAAATATTTAAAACATTATACTACTCAATTATGTAATTTCTCTTATTTATTTATACTGAAATATTGCATATATCTGAGCTTTAGAACAAGACTTCATTGTAACTGCCTTAGGCCTCTACACAAATTTCTGAACTAGATTTATGCTCAAAGCATTGGCCTTGTTGAAAGGGTTTTAAGGTGGGTTTTTTTTTTCCAGAATTCTTTTTCGCAAAGTATTGATCTAAACCGAATTTTTGTCCTTGTAAATGCGCCCACAGTCGAAATAATAAAATTCTGTCATATTTAAGACCACCACCAGCTGATTGCATCTGTCTTGCCGACTTTGGTAGAATTTAGGAGAGAGTCCTACAGTACCGGCCACCTTAACGTTTTCCCTTATAAAAAATAAAATGCTGTACGATATGAGATTTTCATACAATAATCTTGTACTTCATTAAATGCTTTTCCAATGTCAGGGAGTGATTTCCATAAAATCTGACCAAAAATTTATAATATTTAAAAATACAACAAATCTTAATTTCCAAGGACTACAAAAATCTTCTTCCAGTACCGGCCAGTTACCATTTTCTAAGATATATATGTCTAATAAATTACTAACATCAAACAAATACAGAATGAACTCGACAACACAAAATTATTGGAATTGACATCCACCAACTTCAAGTTTGGTTTAGTTTTTGCAATAATTACAAATAAAATACAAAATATTCCCTTGGTCTACACATGCAACATGCGCCCAGTCTTTGCATTTGGTACACTGCACCCATTCTTCATCCTATGACTCACAACAAATAATGCATAATGTGTTTCCTTCCATTTCCTTACTATTTACATAATAAAACTGCTTTCCGGAAGTTTTGTTTTCCTTGTTGAACTGGTGAGGTACGGTACTTTTGAATGCTCGGCCAAAGCGAATGCTAATTGTAAAAACTTTTTCCTGTTCAGGGACATGAAGATTAATCTAGATACTTCATATAAGTAACCAACTGATTTTACATATCGTAATCAAAGGATTTTTTATAATTCGTCCAATCTGAGGGGCTAGATCCACAGCCACACCAACTGTAAGTGCTATCAGACGATCTCCTAACGTACTTCTTGGCGCACAAGAAGCCTCAGCAGCCTGCCTTGCAATCAGTTTGTTAGAAATAATTTAGTTTAGTGCCATCTTCATTCCGTCCTCGATCCACTTTCGTTTTATTTTACCTCCTTTCTCGGTCATTTCCCTCTGAAAAGTGATAAGAAGTGGATATAATTTTATTTCTTTAAAAGACCTATTGGCCGGTACTGGAAGACATATGGTTGGCCGTTACTGTACGAAACTCACGTGAAGGAACTTCCCCAACTAGGTATTGTTTAGTGGACGATGTCGTGAAACTCTTACCAGCTGTAGCATCCTCAAAGAATGTATATCATATATAAGTAGAAACAAAATCAGCAGATTACCTGGAAATAGAGTACCTGGGGCTTGAAGATAACTTTTCGCGCGAGATCGTAAGCCGGCTAACGTACAATACTCACATCTCACACAAGACTTAACGCTAAACGAAACCCCCAAAGTATGACACGCGGGAGGCACCTGTAAGCTAATGCCATATACCACCTAAAACAAGAACCAGCAATGGCCGGTACTGTAGGACTCTCCCCTGGTCAAAATTAACTTTTTTTTTTTGCTTTACGTTGCACCGACACAGATAGGTCTTATGGCGACGATGGGACAGGGAAGGGCTAGGAGTGGGAAAGAAGCGTCCGTGGCCTTAATTAAGGTACAGCCCCAGCATTTGCATGGTGTGAAAATGGGAAACCACAGAAAACCATCTTCAGGGCTGCCAACAGTGGGGTTTGAACCTACTATCTCCCGAATACTGGCCGCACTTAAGCGACTGCACGTATCGAGCCTTTCAGATACAAACCAGAGAGGATATATTCTCCAAAACATCCTTCCTTAACTTCATGCCATACTTTGACGCAAGTTTCGTCCAACGAGTGAAAGGTACTTTGATGGACCACTTCCGCCCCTGTGCACGGACTGCCTACAGATGCAAATTTACGATTACCAAGCCAGCGAAGTTTATTCTGTACGTTTAAAAATTTACTAACAGATGTCAGGAGCTACTTTAAATGAATTTTTATATAATGAACGGTAACTTGCTTCTGGAATAAGAAAAATAAAATGCACCTCACTGCGTTATTCGTAAACAAATATGGCATCGGCCTGAAGTGACGCGGATGATGTTATTCATTACTGGCTTGAAAAATAGTGATGTTGAGGGTCACAATGAATGTGTGTGAAGTGAAAAAAATTGATTGGTGAATGTAAATCTGATTTCATTTTTGGAAGAGCCAGTGCCAATGGATAATTCAAGATTTACACAAGGTGCAACAACATCAACAGGTAGGAACATCAGTAATGGCTGGATTTGGGAACTTGCAGATAATAAACCTAAACCTACTGATGTCACTTGCAAAATTTACTTTGTGGTGAAGAGAAGATTAGGAGATTAATTTCTAATCCCACAATTCTGGAATCATGTAACAAAAGAAACCAATGCTTATGTCTGTAAATATCTTGCATCTTTGCTAAATTCCCCTCATACTGGTAACATTCCCTTGATGCCTCAGGCTCGATATACTGGCTGCTACTATTACTCACCAAACACTGCTCCAACTCAGAAGAAATTAGTGCCAACCAAGCGATGCAGTGTGAGTAACACTGAGACTCTGCAAGGAAACCTTGTTAGAAACCTTTAGTGTTCCATACAGAAGAGAACTATTTCAAACTCTAAATGTATGATGGAATGAAAAAAACTTGTTTGTAACATCCCTGTATATATTCCTCTACATTTCCTTACAATAACTGAAAAATAAATAGTATGTACGGGCACATTTTGTTCCAAAACAAATGGTAGGTCGAAGGGTTAACGGAGACTACACGTCAACTTTAGAATGCATCTTATGATATTAACATTTTCCTAACGTCCATAACTTCTTCAAGAGCATTTAAAATAATTGTTACTCACGTTTCCGAGGAGAAAGCATGCGTGGTCCATGTTTCAAAGCAAGCATAGCTGTAGCTGCAGCAGCATCTCCATCATCCAGCGAGTCTGCATCATCAGTCGTGGTGTCACTATCAGCACGAGGTAGCTCACAGGAGCGCAGACCTTCGACTCCCGATGCAGCCAGACGCCGGCTGAGGAAAGGGAAGAGCTCTGGATTCGGCAGTCGACTATTTGGCTTAATGACCACGAGATCATTGCGGTTCAGTGGGTTTACCTGACTGAAAGTTAAACAGAAGACTTCAAAATCTTCCAGGGTCCAGTACAAAGCAAAGCACCAGTTTTATTTTTCTTGATTCTGTAACAGTTGTATTTTCTATTACTGAAGAGCAATCATTCCTGTAATACTATACATACACAAATATCTGGGAAGCATTCTGTCGAAGGGTCAAACAATAACTAAGGTAGTTAACAACAGAGTACAACTTGCAGAAATATCCAATCAGTCTGTCCCAGTTTTGATGTATGGAGCAAAAATATAGGTTACAAATGCCAAAGAGGAAGGCAAACTACAGAGAACTGAAATGTCTGTGAAGGTTTAAAAAAAAAAAAAAAAAAAACACTGCATAAAGAACACAGAGATATGGGACAGGCTGGGGATGGAGAAACTACAGAATAGAACAGAAACAGACTAAAATGATATGGCCACATCAGAAGGATGGAAGAAACAAGAATCCCCTGAGAAATGTTCGAATGGATGATGAACAGAAGGACAACAAGATGTAGGCCAAGAGGCTGGATCACAAAGTGAAGGAAGAAGTGGAGAGGAGGGTTTTGGACATACCGAGACTATTCAGAAAGGAGAGGTAGAAGAACAAATAAAAATGGAGGTCAATGATCCAATGAAAAAACAAGCAATCGAGAGAAGAAATGGATCACCAGCTTGAAAGTTGATAAACCATGATGACAGTAAATAAGTTTTACCATCCTCAATTTGTTGTGGGAGTTAGCTAAGGAGACTGTGAGAACAGCAAGACAAGAAACATTAACTGAAGTAGTTAACCAGCTACATGAATTATGCAAGATATTACCCGGCAAAAATGATACCGAAACTAATGAACACGAAATGAATGAAGGCGAATGAAACTAAGGAAGGAGAAGAGAATCGGCCATGGCCTATGAACAGGAACTGTTCCAGCATTTGCCTGGCAGTGAAAATGGGAAACCACAAGAAAACCATTCTCAGGACGGCCGACGGTGGGGTTCGAACCGACTACTCTCCAGAATGCAGAGCTTGGCTTTATGTAAGAGAGAAAATGTACTAGTATAAAATAGAAGAAAGTGCATCTACTTTTAAAGGTTCTGCATGTTTTCTTTTAAAAATAAAAAGCAAGCAAATATAGTTTTACGTGCTGGTTGATATCACGATCACAGCCCCAGTACCTCCAGCTTTATGTGAAACACGAACCGCAAGGACGTGACTTCTCATTTTTAGAAGGCAGTGTCGAAACCACTCTACTCTGACAGACAGGGGATACCGTAGATATATTCTACCACTCCCATTCACAGGGGGTTGTTTTTATGTACTACCAATATCTATATATAAAGAGTTTTGTCTGTACATTGCTCGGAATTTAAAAAGAATGGTATTTCTATATCGGTCATGTCCACAGCAACAAGGAAATGTATTTTTTACTTTTCCGTAATTTCTGTCTGTATGCATGTGTGTTCGCGCATCACGAGAAAATGGCTGAAGAGAATTTAATGAAAACTGGTATGTCAAGTCGGGGAATGTGCCACTACAATCTAGGCTATAAATTTACTCACGCTGAGTGAAATGGTAGTTTAGGGAAGGCCCAAAATTTAGTTTTCAAATATTTATGTCATTAGTGGTCCTGTCAATAAATACTACATAACTATAAAGTTATATAGAATTAAATTTACGATCATTTATTTCTTATACATTTTTACCGTAAGGGCTATGATAATGGAGGTATTCATGAATTGGTATTTTTGTTGCTAAGTCCATATCAACGCCGAGCCAAGAGAAAATGGGTAAACAGAATTGAATGAAAATCGGTATATAGAGTCCGGGAATAAGAAACTACTGTCTAAGCTATAAACAATTTTATTCTCTCTGAATAAAATGGTAGTTATGGGGAAGGCACCTAAAATTTAATTTTTAAATTCTTATGTTACTGGGCCTATCGAAAAATACTACATAACAAAAGTTATTGAGAATACAATTTCTGATCAATTATGTTTTGTTCAGTTTTACTGTACTGGCTATGATAAGAGTGGTATTTCAGAGTCGGGAGAAAACTAAATGCGAAGGCCATCGAAAGCTCATTGATCAACAATATTCTTTGTCTCTTATGCTGCCACTCATCTCCGATAGATGGTTTAACTGCTGCGTACCGAGTATAACAGAGCCGGACTGAATATTGGCAGGAAATAGCTGGTTCCTCTAGTTCATACATTTTCTGATACTGGTGGTACGCAGCACACCAGTTATTTGATCCCTACTCTGAGACGCTGATTGGAATGAGCAGCGTCCACACTTAACGGAATAATAGATGAGGAGTGTTCACAGCTCGCGGCTGTCTGCAGCCTGGTCATTCCAGCTCTGGAACTTTAGACTGTTAGATCAGCAGCGTAGTACTGTTCGTTAAAAGTAAGAAAATGTGTGGTTTTTCGTTTGATCGAGTATTTCATATGACAGCATTGCTTTTAATCGCGACATTCCTACTGGAGTCATTGTAATGACGTATGTTGATTTCAGTTGGGAAAACCACTAAGACAGTCTTTCTGAGGAGTAAAAAGGCAGATTGAGAGTGTGTGTCTGCCATTATAATGAAAAATCCCCAACTTGATCGTGACTGATCATAAGCAAGAGAGCATACCATTACAGTGAAAATTCCCTAACCCAGTCTTCACAAAAGAAAAGACATTTGGTGACTTTCCCGTAGCGTTTCTAGAGTAACGTTAAGAGCGACGCAATTTTAATACATCTTACAATGTATATACACAACCTAACCTAGAATTCTGTATACAATGTAGAATTCCGCAGTGAAGCACGGGTACATCAGCTAGTATGAAATAAACCCCAAAAAATTTTATTTTCCAATTCAAGGTAACATTTCCTGGTGACTATCACCGAACAATTGTCAACACAATTCTTCTTCCTTCCACTAGGTTCACATTTCTGTCTAGATCCTCATTTTAAGACAATTTATATTAATTTTTCTCAATTTTCCAATTACTGTAGATGATTATTTAAGTGAGGAATACATGACTGTAATGTCAAAAATTACAAGTTCTGCAATAATCTTTAGAAAGGCCTTTTTGCTGAATCTGCAAGAGCCTGTTTAAAGATAATATTTTCATTACATTACATTATTAGAACTACATATATTTTATAGATCTCAGAAGTAAAATAAATATAATCCAACTGCTATGTTCACAATTATTACTACTGACCTGGGGACGTGGACATGTTTCGTAGCCATAGAGACTCGGTCCAATGATCTGAACGGGTAGAAAGGCGATTTCTGTAGTGCTTGTAGAAGGTTAGGACGATACACAGAATCCACCATCCACAGAGAACCTTTGCCCAAGTTCTGTAACATCAACAAAAAATTAAACTTAGATCTCCTCTTTTACGACATAAAGTACTTGGTAAAACAACTGTGACAACTCTTCCATTTAATCTCTCTTCATGCATTTACCATCCGCGAAACTTTTCGTGACACTTTGTTTTAAGGGGTGTGGGGCAAGGAGGGAGCTTCAACGGTTCTGGTACTACTGCTAACTGAATGGAAATGAACTCTGAATTCAATTGATAATATGATCGATACGTATTTTCTAAATCATTCTGTATTATCCAAAGCCCACAAAAGGGTTACACACAAGCATATATCATTTCTTATTATCGATAATAACATCACGCATAATAAAATAGTTTACTGACCTACCACTTTTTACCAGGGATGCCTGGAGATTCGCCAGACAAAGTGGCAGAAAATATTTTAATCTTCTTAGTCGTGGAAACAGATTTTCCCATATGTGTGGCAGCTCGCTTAATTAACTTACTGATGGGGAAGAGCAAGTGTTTATTTTCTTTTGATAACACAGCAATCTGTTACTTTAGCTATTATTTTTCTGCCCTCGCTATCACACTTCTGGATATTTTGGCCCATGATGTTCATTTCCTAGTAGGATTTCTAAGGTTTTCCTGCAATGTACTTGGATTTTTATCAGCCGCAGCAACAGGTTTCAGAAATTCACTTTTCACCTATATTATTCTTCACCGTAAAAAAAAATTCAAAGTTTTACAATTACACCATCAAATGTCTCATGACGATGCATTATTGATTTATTTTTGATAGCATAGGTTGCCAATCCGTATCTCGAAGATAACAAAGGCCTACTGATTCAGTATAAGGGAGCCGAAGTGTCATTAAACGTTTCGCAGATAGTACTCACTTCATCTACATCCCACCAATAGTTATCAAAACTTTAATACTTTCAATTACTTACTATGGATCAGTTGTGTATCATGGTTTGTCACAAAATACTGAATATTACAAGTGCAGTGTGTTCAAAATATATAATGCGTGAGAAGTGATGTACACATTACAACTCGTATGTACAATCGCTCAAGAAAAGAACATGCGATATAGATTATTCCTTACATTTAATATTTTATTAGACTTAATTTTAATTATCATTAAAACATAATTCACCTCTCATACAGATACAAACCCTATGGATACCCACAACAAATATTTATATAGGCTCAGTTGCTTCTGAAGAAAAAAAAGCATACCTACGAGGAACTTATACTTAAGACTAACCACATGTAAACTATTTTCTTTAGCTCAGCTTAAGCCATACCCATTTAAGTTTGTATTTAGATTTATAATGATTGAATAAGTATAATATGTTCTTGTATTAAGTTAGTATATATATATATTTACGAGGACAGTAAATAAAGTAATGGGAATGAAGTACAGACACTCTTAGGAGATTAGGCATGCGCAAATAGGATATGGGAGCGGTCAGGTGGCACTGTTGATGTGTAGTGTGCATTTGACGGGCATCCAGTTGGGAGTGTTGTTGCTATGTGGCATTGAAGTGAATAGTGTCAAATTCACTGCTTTAACGCATGTTTTCAGAATGTATGAACCAACAAGCCCGAATTAAAGCATGTTTTCAGAAAGCACGAACCTACGAGCCTGAATTAAAGCATCAATCGAATGAATGGCATCACCCAGGTTCACCACGTCCACAGAAATTTCAACAGGAACCCAGTCGGGTGAAGCTCATGCCAATTGTGGCATACGACTTCGAGGTTGTTATTCCTACACATGGTGTGCCTGAGGGACAAACCGCCAACAGTGACTACTATTGCCAATTCCTGGAGAGATATCTGCGTCTGGCTATGCGCTGCTAACATTCACGTTTATTGCGAGACGAATGCCCTACTGTGTTGCACGACAATGCCAAGCTTTTAGTGCAATGGTGCGATTGGGAGGTCTTGAAACACCCTCTGTACTTAACCAGACATGAATCCTTGTGCTTTCAACCGGTTTTCGAAGTTGAAGGAACCCCTCCGAGGCCGCCGATTTCCTGACGTGACATCTGTACTCCGCGCAGTAGGGTGCTCCGTCGCTGTTATCAACAGAGAACACCTTGCCAACAGACCCCATCGGGCTCCAAACATTTGGCAAAAGGTAATAAGATTTTGCGGGTGACAATGAAGGAATGTAATGCAACTGCACTTGTTAGTTCATGAAATATTGTCTTCTATCAATATTGCCACTACTTCATTTACAGGTCGTGGTGGTGATGGTGCAGCCCATGTATGATTGTAGTTTATGTTTCTCTTTCACTCTGTAACAAAATAATTGCAAATTGCAGTTCCCCAAACTATGGTTCCCAAACCACGCCAGGGCAGTAAAATTTTTTACCAATGGCACATTATGAGATTATTGCTTTTATTGTTATGATTCCCGACTTCAAAGATCTATGTTATCCAGTGCAAGCACATCCTTCTCATTGAATTTCAAATGAAACTCCTTAAGGAAAACTTTCAAGTTAAGAGAGAAGTTTAAAATATTGAAACTACCCAGCAATTTAAGCCCACATGAAATTCTGTCACTTCATAAATAATTTCAATAATATAAATAAAGTTCTGTATTTACTCGCATAGGGGTCAACAGTACTGTATTTACTCGCGTAACAAATTTTCGGTCTTGATGTGGGAAGTGTACGATAAGAAGAAAGCCGGATAAGTAAAAGAAAAGGAAAGAAACATAAGCAAAGATAAAGATGAAAACAGGTGGTAAAAGATTAGGAACACAGAACAAACACAAAAGCAGAAAAAGAATCCCAACAGGATAATATAAGCAGGTTGTTATGAATATTAATTAATAATAAGACCTTTGTGAAAGGGGTTCACAAGTAAAAAAATTAATCTGGAAACCATTGGTACACTGAATTCAACACAGATGCTCAGAAGCCTTGGTGACAAATAATTACTAATACATATAAAATAAGAGTTTTGTCTGTACATTGCTCAGAATTTTAAAAGGATGGTATTTCTGTATCAGTCGTGCCCACAGTAAAAAGGAAATGCACTTTTTATATTTCCGTAATTTCTGTCTGTCTGTATGTATGTACACGCATCACGAGAAAACGGCTGAAGAGAATTTAATGAAAATCGGTGTACAAAGTCGGGTAATAAGCCGCTACAATCTAGGCCATAAATAATTTTATTCACGCTGACTGAAATGGTAGTTTAGGAGAAGGCTTAACATTTAAATCTCAAATATTTATGTTATTAGTGGTCATATCTTAATGAAAATCGGTATACAAAGTCGGTGAATAAGTCGCTATAATCTAGGCCATAAATAATTTTACTTATGGTGAGCGAAATGGTAGTTTAGGGGAAGGCCTAAAATTTAATTTTCAAATATTTGTTATTAATGGTCTTATCTTAACAAAAATCAGCAGGGGAAATCGAGGAATAAGTCGCTACAATCTAGGTCATAAATAATTGTATTCGCACTGAGAAAAATGGTAGTTTAGCGGAAGGCCTACAATGGAATTCTCAAATATTTATGTTATTAGCGGTCCTATCTTAATGAAAATCAGTATGCAAAGTCGGGGAATAAGTCGCTATAATCTAGGCCATAAATAATTTTATTCACGCTGAATGAGATGGTAGTTTAGGGGTAGGCCTAAAATTTTAATTCCCAAATAATTATATTATTAGTGGTCGTATCAATAAATACTACATAACTCAAGTTATATTGTATTATATTTCTGATCATTTAAAGTTATATAGTATTATATTTCCGATCATTTATGTCTTATACATTGTTATCCTACCGGCTATGATCAGAGATATTCATAAATTTGGATGTTTGTTATTAAGTTGTTATCACGAGAAAATAGCTAGACAGGATTTAATGAAATTCAGTATATAAAGTCGGAGAATAAGGAGCTACAGTCGACGCTATAATTAATTTTATAAGACGCCCTAAGATCACCGAGTTGAAAGAAAACTAAATGTGAAGGCCTACTATATAGAAAGCTCATAAAATTGATTAACAATAACATTACACTGACCATTGTTTTTTGTGATGTGCTTTATCTTTTGTTGCCACTCATCTCCGATAGATAAGATTACTGCTGCGTACCAAGCATTTTTTTTTTAATTTGCCTTACGTCGCACCGACACAGTTAGGTCTTATGGTGACGATGGGATAGGAAAGGGCTATGAGTGTGAAGGAAGCGGCCTTGGCTTTAATTAAGGTACAGCCCCAACATTTGCCTGGAGTGAAAATGGGAATCCATGGAATAACATCTTCAAGGCTGCCGACAGTGGAGTTTGAATCCACTATCTCCTGGATGTAAGCTCACAGCTGCGCGCCCTTAACCACACAGCCAACTCGCCCAGTCGTACGAGTGTAACAGCCTGCCTGAATATTGGCAGGAAGTGGCTGAGGAGTTAGGTAACTTTCTTCTTTAGCATGCCATTCCTCTGTTTCATAAATTTTCCAATACTACTGGTATGTAACACACTGGTTCATCATAGCATTCGAGCTATTCAATCGCTACTCTGAGGCACTGATTGGGATGAGAAGTGTGCATATTTAACGAAATAATGACAGAGAAGTGTTCACAGCTGTCTGCGCCCTGGTTATTCCAGCTCTGGAACTTGGGACTGTTACATTGGCACCGTAGTACTGTTCGTTAAATGTGAGAAAATGTGCAGTTTTTCATTTGATCGAGTATTTTATATGAAAACATTGCTTTTAATCGCTACATTCCTACTGACGGTTTTGTAATTACCTACATTGACTTTAGTTATGAAAACCACAAAGTCAGTCTTTCTGAGAAACCCATAGCGAAGCACGGGTACATCAGCTAGTTACTAATAAATTCAGATTCTTTCCCCTCCTCCTTGCCTCTTGCTTCATATTTCTTTTCGCCTTTGTTCACAGAGTTGCTTTCTAAGCACAAAGGTGTAATGAAAGCAAGTTTTGAAATATGTTTAACACTTTTTCGTTGGTGAATCATTTTGTGATAATTTTAACCAATAATAATTATTGTTATTTATCCAAGTGTATTTTTGAGTGTGTAAGTTATGACCATTTGGTTGCAATAAACTTATTATAATTTTTGAACAAAATATGATAAACGTACATAGAAAAATATGCTCTCATTACAATGCCATTATTTTATGGCCTCAGCGCATGTGCAAGCATTGGTAAAACTTTATTAACCGGGGTACAAAATGGATGTTAGGAATCGAACAGTGCACATCTCGCACGTCATCTCAATGCCTATACAAGGCCGTCAACTTTGGCATTGCAAAGCCATTCGTCTGGTTTGTTTAGACCATTAGCTAGTGACCAGACCATTGGTCTGGGGGCCAGGTTAGGGCCACGAAGCAACCCACAGGCCTCTAGTTTCCCCTCCGACAGTAGTGCATTCGACATGAGAGTGTGGACAAAACTTGAACCATGGATACAGCACTAGCATACACCATGGAAGTTTCAAAACTGTGCAGTTTCATTATTTTCACAGAATTTGGCAGCCCTGGGGTCACATATACTGTGAGCTCTGTTGGAGACAAAAGCAAATTGCTCTTCATCAAAGTCAGCCAATAGGAACAGAAAAAATGGTCGCTTTTCATACATGACATAGTCTCCATTTTAATTTTTCTACCTAAAAATACCTCTTGGGGCAGGATGGGGGATCCCTGGCAATCATAAATGATCTCTCTCTCTCTCCTCTCTGCTAGTTCAGGTATCAATTCACATCATTTTTATATGCTTTTCTAGTTCCTAAACATGCGCATGCACGCACGCACGCACTCACACACACACACACACACACACACACACACACACACACACACACACACACACACACACACACACACACACACACACACACACACACACACTGAGCAAAGTACTACCTAGGCATTGACACTATCTGGGTTGCCTCTGTCAATTTTGATGTTCAGTTTTACTCTCCCAAATGGCAGAATTAACTAGATCACTGTTGGCAGTCTATGACCGAGTTTTAATTAATTTTGCTGAGTAAACACCAAATGGGTCACCAAAGCTCTTTTACACACCAACATCATACAACATAATGTGTTGGATGGACTTTCTCTGCCCATCAAAAATCTGACCACGTTTGCTGGGTTTGAATTTGTGATCTTGGGATCTGGAGGCAGGCATGTTATCATTGATCCAGAGTACTAAATCAGAAATCATTAAATACTGAAATTAAATTTGTTATAAGAATTCTTCCTTATTTAGAATGATTACAAAATTGACAAGAAATATCAGTGTGATTTAGTGCCAAGTCATAGTAACTTACTGGAGTTATCTTGTACATAATTTATCCCCTTTGATTTCCTTTACTCACTCACGGAAAAATGCTGGAATAGACTTGTGAAATCCCACATTCCTGTCCCAAGCCTAAAGCCAAACAGCTAACCAGTCACCACCAACAACAACAATAACAAATTCTTTAAACTCTCAAATGAATATCAACATATCATTTATCAGAGATCAATACACAACAAATTTCACGACTATAAATTAAAAGAAACTTCTCAGGCAGTGTTACTACAAATAAAGCTATCATATTACCTTACACACAGTGATGAGTAGAATTCTCCAACTTACACTCTTGATTTCAGAATAATGAAATGGGCACATTTTTTCAGTTACATTATTAACAACAATATTATTATTACAGTAAGCAACAGTGAAGATTATCTTATCAGCAACATTATTCACAATAATATTATTGCAGAAAGCAACAGTGAAGGAATGTTTATTGTTGTATGTAGGATATTTAATCTCATTACGTAATACATACTATCAGTCCAAGTTTTCTTGAGCACTTGGCTCTCAATCAACTTTGTATGTGGAGCTAGCAACACAAATGTGGAGTGTGTTTTGACCACCCCAACATCTCAGGGTTTTACTACACACCTTTCTGTCTTGCTGTGCTTCTCACATTACGGCACTGTGTTCTGGTGCTAACAGCTTGATTTCTCTAGTTCATTTGAAATCATTAAAGTGAACTGGGTAATTACAACAGCTGAAGCAACATTAACCTGCGAGTGGTTGCTATATGAGATTTTCTTTCACATTATTTTGTATTGTGAGTTTACATCTCAGCGATGCGGGAGGTGACTGTTCCCTCTGCTAGCTTTGTTAACTATCGTGAGTAAGGCAATTCACATTTGAAGGGTAAGCATCCCCCACTTCAGTCGGAACAAAGATTCGTATGAATTTGTGCACCCTGTCTGAGAGGTTCTCTCATCACGCAACCAACAGCGTTGGTGTTATGTTGAAGTCGAGAGGGAAACTTTCTCCTGTTGTAGGTGTTAGTATTTGACTTTAATCGTGCGCGTAACATTCTCTGCTTGCAAGTACTGATAAATGAGTCTTCAAAAATTATGAGTCGAGGAAGAATGCTGGGAAATAAACACTGTTACAAACTCCAGCTAACACAAATGTTAGAGAGAAGACCGATTATACTTTATTCTTGCATTTGTATTGCGACTGTTATTAATGCAGAACTTACTGACAATGTTACTGGTTTTACGTCCCAATAACTACTCTTTACAGTTTTCGCAGAAGCGAAGGTGCCGAAATTTTGTTCCACAGGCGCTTTTACATGTCAGTAAGGCTGCGGCTGACATATCTGAGCATCTTCGAATACCACTGGACTGAGCTAGGATCGAACCTGCCAACCTGGGCTCAGAGAGCCAGCGCCCTAACCGCCTGAGCCATTCAGCCCGGCACTCTTGTGAATATTACATACTTACATGTGACTGAACTAATGACTAATTTCCATTAAGGAGTAATTTGTTTCTGTAATATAGGAATAATCATTTGTTTTATCTGAAATGTATAACAGTTTTTACGTCTTATTTCCGTAATTTACTTCACTCTTACGGCCCGCAAAAATTAAAAAGATATAGTTATTTTAAACTAAGTTTAATGTGAGAGAAAGTCTCACGAGCGACCACTCGCAGGTTAACCGCATCATATATACCTCAGGAGTTCCGAACGTTCTCAGAAAGCATAGCAAAGACATAACAATAATAGCAAAAGAAGAAACGTCATCCAATGCTCCCGCTCAGCAACCCTATAGGAAGATCTGCTGCTGACAGGGAAAAAAGTATTAGCACTACAAGCAGAATCAAATTATTTTGTGCACCTCATCCCAACAAATCTTCGCATCTCGGAAAATACAGTGATGACTGAGCCTCGTAAAATTATATTTCGTTTTGAAATTAATACCATCGTACTTTAGGAAGATTATCGGCCTTATTTCATGCATCTTCTTATCTCTCATATTTTGTGGACTAATTCAACTTCAAGCATGATCTCTAACTGCTTCTCGACCAGGACTTTAGTTAGTCCAGACTAAGGCCAGATCATCCTCAGACTAATGGAAAAATACAGTCTATGAATAAGTAAAAGGCAGGCACTCATACAAGTGGAGGCTCATGCTTCCCCTAGTGCACCGTCATTGCACTGTCCTATATAGGAGGCCTGTAGTAGTGTCTCAACAACGCACTAGCCGCCAACATCTTGGAAAGGTGTAGCAATCCAATTGATGAGCCCACTGCTACACTGGGGCGAAACGCTGGTAATTTCAAGATTGAAAAGGTCTAAGGAGCTTAAATGTTTTTAAATAAAAGTTTGTCTGCTCTTAGTCCATAATTGGTACCGCCTTAGTCCGGACTGGTCATGCCTATGAAGAGCACCTTATAGCGCGGACTTACGATTCCCGACCTTCATTTTTGTCACGTTAAAACTAACTTTTCTCAGGACCATCAAGTACATGCCAGACGGCCACAACACCCCACTTCTTTACATTTGCCTCTATTTCTGTTCATTTCTATTTCTCTTCATGCTTGTACATAAAGTAAATATTGGTCAAAATGAGCTCAATTTCCTATATTTGCCAGTTTATTTCACTCTTTAATTGTTCATTTTTTCTTTATGTCGTAGAGTTATTTTTCATGTTTTGACAGACTGAAATATGATAAATAATATTAACTGCCACAAAATCAGTTATTTCATGTTTAAATCATGTTTCTGCAACATTTTATATTTTAATTTAAAAATAAACTTGCAAAAAAATCAAATATTTTAAAAAAATCGTGAAATGTTAATGCTTTCACAAAATAACTGAATTCAGGAGCTAACTGCAAACTGAACATGTGAATTTTTAATTTCATACTAATTCTCACTGATACACCTACAGGAACAGGAAATTGAAAGTTAAGATAATTGTACAGGAAGAAGAGAAATACTGAGAGGAATTCATCTCTAAATTGGAAGAGGAAATGAAAGGAACAGTGAAAAGTAAAAGATCTGACAAACAAACATAGCAATAGACAGCTGATGGGATAACAGTTCACAATACGAGATACATCAGAACCACCATGAAACAGTATTTTGACAAGCTGCTTAATGGATCTGATAAAATGTGTCAGGGAGGAAAGTAAAAGAGCAACAGATAAGGACATTCCCATTACATGGACAGAAGTTGAAAAAGCCCTTCACAAGATGAAAAGTGATATGACAGCCGGAGTAGATGAAATTACAGCTGATATGATTAACCCAATGGCTGCCAAAATCCAATGTAAGCTGATGCTCTGTGAATTGTAAAACTGCCATGCCCGATGCTGTACAGGCTGGTTTTTAAATACCGCTTGTTCTTCAGGTTTAACACAACAGATGACTCTCGTATGCATGTTGGCTGATTCATGGTATCTCTAACTACAAGTAAATACATTTTCTCTCTGGCAAAAAAGAATATAATATTCTTATTTTCTATTTCTTTGAGAGGTTGGCAAGCGCTGGTCATGGCATGTGCGAGGTATTGCTTACATCATATTATTGTGTATTAGACTGCAAAAGGGTAAGATGGCAAAATATTATTCCGAACACTTGTGTGAAAAAATACATTCAGCTATGTTGTTAGGAAGTGACAGTGATATATCTTCAAGTGAAGATGAAAACAGTGAGACACTAACAGATCATGGGACAGATATTAGGCCTAATTGTATTATCCCTCTTCAAATTACTACTACTACTACTACTACTACTACTACTACTACTACGAGGGCAGATAGAAAATAAGTTGCACTTCCCAGTTATGGCCATTTATTACACCACCTATACAACAGCAACACGACTATAATGACATACAGTGTAACGTCACTTTTCCACATAGTTTCCAAGAGACTCCAAACATTTCTGCGAACGCACAACTGACGTGTCGATGCCGGATGCAGATAAATTTCCTCCAGCGTTCTGCAACCACTCGGAGACAGCAGCCTTCACCTCCTCATCGGTCTGGAAACGTAGACCACCGAGCTCCGTTTTGAGCTTACCGAACAGATGAAAGTCACATGGCGCTAGGTCGGGACTGTAGAGTGGATATTGCCAGACCTCCCACTTGAAACGCTGCAGCTGCAGCAGTTCTCTCGTTTGGCCGGCCTTGTGAAGTGTTGCGCTATCGTGCAACAAAATCACACCGGCGCTCAATTTTCCCCGGCGCTTCTCTTTGATTGCTTTACGCAACCGGTGCAACGTTTGACAATACGATGCCGCGTTGATCGTCATTCCTTTCGGCATGAATTCCACGTGCAGCAAACCCTCCATGTCAAAGAACATGTCGCCATAACCCTACCAGCTGAAGGTTGAACCTTGGCCTTCTTTCGTTGTGGTGATGAGGGGTGCACCCATTCCATTGTTGTTCGCTTCGTTTTGGGGGTGAAGTGGTGGACCCACGTTTCGTCGCAGAAACCTGTTGCCATCTGCGGCATAGCGTTGCAAAAATTCCAGGGAAGATTGGAAACGTCCCTTGTGCTCATCGGTGGGAAGATGTGGGATCCATCTTTGACACAGCTTACGATAATTAAGGTCCTCGTGAACAATGGCGAAAACACTGCCATACAACATGTTCAGCTGCATCGCGATTTCTTTCAGTTTAATGCACCGGTTCTGTCTAATGATCGCATTCACACTGTTGACCTTTGCATGGGTCCTGGATGTTGCGGGCCTGCCTTTGCGATGGTTGTCCGTGATATCCGTGCGTCCGGCTTCGAATTGCTGACACCACTTTACGATACCTTGCCGGGAAATGGCCCGCTCCCCATACACAGCACTAATTTCACGATGAATGTCCGTGCAATTCTTCCTTTTGGCCCATAGGAATCGGATTATCGCACGCACCTCATATTTGGAGTGAACGTCCAGTTGACGCGCCAATGCATTTGGCCGCTATTCACACAATACTAGACGAGACACCACAGCGACCTGCCTAACAGACGTGTGGGCAGTGTCTGTCCCTTTCTCCGCTGTGCCCACGTTTGCGACACACAGCGCGCTGCTGCGGCACGTTAGTGCAATTAACCTTTTGATCCACCCACGTACTACTGCTGACTAAAGTGAAGATGACAATGATTTTAATGTTAACCAGCAAAATGCAAGTCAAAATGACATACTGAGGGGTATCTATGTAGAATTATGGCCAGTAATGCCAGGGTGGTGCCGGAAATGTTGAACAGAGTAACAGCGTCAGGCAAAACTTACTATAGGCAGGTCTCAGAGAACAAAAATCACCCTGTACAAGACATATCTCATTCCCATTCTAACATATTCTTTGGAAAGATGCAAACGGACATTAATAAGCTCTAAACTTGTGAGATGAAGTTTCTTAAAACTGGCCTCCAAAAAACACGACTTGATCATATAAAGAATGAAGAGAGCTGAATAAATGTAGGATTAACAGAACCTATAAAGGAAAGATTAAGGTCATCCAGACTTACATTGTATGGGCACGATAAATGAATGAATAACATTGTAATCTATAATCTTCATATCCGTATTGACGAATTACACAATTATAAATAGGAAAGGAATTCCACCTTATCAAAACTTGTTTATTATAATTATTATACTACAGTACCGGTTTCGACCCCCCAGTTTCGGGTCATCCTCACCTAACAGTACATACATTCACATATAGTACATCAAGCAATGATTGGTATTACTTTGTCTGGGAAATGCCATATGATAACAAATGTTTAAATACGTCCAAAGTGGGGCATGTCAAATCGGGAACTGACGTGTGCCACTGCAAGTATATATCTGTAATAGCATTTTTAAACATAAATTGGTTTGTAGAACACTATCTTAAATTAAAGCTAACTTATAAGTATATGTGGCTAAAAACACTTCATGCACATATATGTTCATGTTCATAAAAACAATACTTCATGCACATATATGTTCATGTTCATATATGTTATTTTTATTCACATGTACTTATAAGTTAGCTTTAATTTAAGATAGTGTTGTACAAACCAATTTTAAGTTCAAAGTATGCTATAATAGACATATACTTGCAGTGTCACACATAGTGGCACATGTCAGTTCCCGATTTGACATGCCCCACTTAGATCTGTTTAAACATTTGTTATCAAATGGCATTCCCCAGACAAAGTAATATCCATCAATGCTTGATGTACTATATGTGAATGTATTGTTCAACTGAGGATGGCCCAAAACTGGGGGTTGAAACGAGTACTGTAGTATAATAATTATAATAAACAAGTATTGATAAGGTGGCATTCCTTTCCTATTTATAATTGTTGAATGAATAGCACACAAATACCATATGTTTATATAGAAAGAAGACCAGTCGGAAGACCAAGAAAAAGATGGATAGACTGAGGGAAGATCTTGAGTGTAGAGGACGTATTTGGGGATCTGTCGTGAACAACGAAAACCTTTTTGGACAGACGACATTGGAGAGCACGCCTTTACAACCACCCTGCTAGGCATGCTGGAAGGCTCAACAATGGCAATGATGATGGTGGCTATCGAAAGATTTGAACAACTGAGAAAGCACTAAAAGAGTCATCAGTGTTTTAAAGCATTTCTAACTATGAGAAAGCACTTGATGACATCATATCATGCAAATTAAAACCAAAACAATGCTTACCAATGCTCTTTTGCAAAAGGTCATTAAATTTATTACCAATGACACTGTAAATAATTTTCATAAAGAAGTGAGCACGTCTGAACCTGCAGAAACTGTTAAGTTTGCAATAAATCAAGACTTCTTCAAAAAATAAGTACAAAAACTGAACTTTAGTTCAAATCTGAGCAAAAGTCTGATTATCATAGATATGAAAGAACTGCAAAAGAAGATGAAAATAAAACTAAACTGTGGACGAAGACTGAGGGATGATCATGAATTATGCTGATATTGCAAACTTCATTCTTCAATTGTTATAGATGTCATGAGTAAACGTTGATTATGATTGGTTTCTTATTATTTTACTGTCTTTCATAGAAGTACCACGTCTTACAGAACGCAACATAATGCTTGCACACTTATGACCTGTTTGCTGGAATTGACGATGCTGTCCAGACTGCTGAATTTTGAGCTTCAAGAGACATTTAATTATGCATGTACTATTATGTCTACCACTGTCATTCTGTTTTGTGTGTTATCAACTAGTTAATGCTCTGATTCATTGGAAAAAACTATTATGCTTGGGGAGGGGTCTCGGAGACGAGGGCGGCCAGCATTGAGATGGATGGATTCCATCAAATCCAATATAAACATATCACTGAAGGATCTGAAACATATGGTTCAAGATCGAAACATATGGAGGCAGTCCATACGTGCAGTCACCAGGAGTCGACATCGACTTGATGGCACATGATAAACATCATCATCATCATCATCATCATCAATTTTTAATGTATGTTCGTACATTTGAAATTTCATGTAATGGACACATGAAATAAATACATAAATTTTGGAACGTTTTTGTACAACTCTGTCAAACAGCTTCTCAAGAGACAATAAGGTATATGGCATTAATCACTCTGCTTCATCTAAAACTGTGCATCTTCTAAACCAGATATCAGAAAACACATGCAAGAAGAACCATTCATATTATAATCGCAAAAAGCAAACTAAGTGAGCGTGTTAAAAAAATACTTTATTTCTTTTATTTAAGAATTTATCACAATAAAAAAAGTCCTAATTTTCCCCACATTATTCAACATACGACTCACCGGTGCTTTCTCAACTTTCCTGAAGCATTTGTTGAGCGACAGGTTGTGCCGAACGCTGTTCTTCCAACCCGTTGGAGCATTCTTGAAGTAAGGGAAGTGCTGAAGGATCCAAGCGTAGATCTCCTTAACAGGCAGTGCACGATTTGGGGAATCTTCGATGGCCATGAAGATGAGGCACGAGAAAGAGTACGGGGGTTTCGAATTCACATGAACCTGGCAATATACATCACATCAATATGATTAGTAGAAGTAACAATAATACATGTAAAATCTGTAATAATATTCCAAACCAAGAAAAGGAAGGGTAGGGAGAGCTTTTCTGCTTTCTACAGCCTACATATGATAAATTAGCAATAATTTTCTCTTTTTTGGAAGTTATTTCAGGTAATTTTGTTTCAAATGTTTGTGAGGAAAATACTTACCTGGCATTTGATACTTAGTTTAAACAGCATTAAAAATATGATAAATTGTCTCTCCAGCCAGAATACAAAAACATTCAAAAAAGTCAGTTGTTTAAAGAGTATATTGGAATTCACTTTGCTATATTATAATAGCCAGTACCTGTCACCCAAATATTCACTCACACATAAAAGAATATGCAAAGACTTGGACAGAAAAAAATTGTTTGCGTACCAATAGTAATCTTTTTCAATTGGCTATTAGTACTTTAACACAATATTTTTGTCAAGTGTCACTGGTATGGCCTTGATGCTCTATTAACAAACACTTTATGAATTGTACATTCTATATTAAAATAAATAAGCATTTTGATCAAACTAAGGATCTTCAGCAGCTGAAAATGGCCTCTAATACAGGCCGAAACTGGCACTGCCAAATGTATTAAATACATCAAAATAAATCAGGTATTGATTAGGTGGGAAATCCAGCTTTATAACTGTGATTGTTGGAACTATCAATATGGGGCTAATGAAGCTAATAAACTATGATATCCCAATACCAGACAATTCTGTGAAATTTGTGACCGTTTCCACAACAGAAATATTTTCTGATCAATTGATCAAGGATATAATACCTAACAAGAGAATGATACAAATACAGCAATACAGTCACAAAGTCAGAAAGGACCATTTCAGGGGTATGCTTGGGTACATACATACATACATACATACATACATACATACATACATACATACATACATACATACATACATACATACATACATACATACATACATACATTACTCCATGTCCATAAAGTTCTGCACTTAAAGTGTATGTTGTAGTCAAAAGGGAGGGTTTGCCAGCCCTGCAGCAATCACACAGTCAAGATATTTGACTGTACAAGCAATGGCAGAAGAGTGCACCACATAAAAGCTGCGAACATGCTGCATTGCCTCGAAGTTCAACCCATAACTAATGAGGGGCAGAAAAAAGAAAGTGAGTCACAATCTTCTAAGAACTTGTAAATTGCACTAATGTTCCTCCTCTTCCTTTCTTCTTGTGCCTTTTCCTAACAGAAGTTTGCCGATCATCACAGAGCAGTTATCCTAATATTGCACTGCATACATCAGAGTTGTCATAGAGATAAGATTTTTAAGGTTCAACCTTTTCAATACAAATTACGAGTTGTATATTATTTACAACATTTATTTAATAATGGTACCGGTTTTGACATTTAATATGGAAAGTTCAATATGGAAACAAAAATGAAGTTTACATCTTTGAAAAATCAGGGTTGTCATATCGTGGATGTAAAAGGTTCCACGGTCAGGACAATCTTCTCTGCACACATCTTTACTGTTCCTTCTAGCCTGCCTTCCACTACCAGTGGTATCAGACTGTACTTGTAATTTCAGAAAATGTCACCGAAATAGGATGCTCTCCTGCATTGTGTGACTGTTTGGTAGAAAGGTCTATCCATTTTTCTAACAAATTAGAACTGGTTACAAAACAGTAGCAAAACTGAAGTGTTTCGTGAGATCTATGACATAACTAAAATCTACTTGGAAGTAGTTCAATGTCTATCAAAAATCCAACCTACATTGTGGACAAGGTCTAAAGGAACTGTGAACAGCAACAGCTGATAGGTCTCTAGTTAAGGCCTAACGAGCTGTTCAAGGACATATGAGTGGTTTCAAACCACAGGATAGAGAACTGAACACATCTTTACACATACTGTATTATAAAATAAATTCCCCGTACGTGTCTGTGTTCATGCAGGTTAATCTCGAAAACCATCAAACGGATTTTGATGTGTATATCGCTGTTTTAGAGGAAGCATAGGGATGGTATAAATATCGCATGGGAAGAAAGGAATGAGCTATCAAAGTTATCAGGTAGGCAGCCAGAAAGACCTTTGAAAAACGTTGCATTGAACAACATACACGCATGCATACATACATACATACATACATCAGGAAGAAAAGAACTAATATGTCATCTACAAGGAAATCTTTTATGACTTATCACCCACCATAAATTCAAAATTGCCCCCCACACAGAGCTGGAGCAAGTTGCTATTAGAATTTTAAGTGAGGCAATTACAATTTAGGAAACACCTAAATAAGGAGTAGAAAACAGGCTAAAAGGAAAAAAGAAGATTAAAAAGAGAAGGAAGATAGAATTTAAAGGGTAAAGTAAAACAACTAGAAGCTCAATGGAGTAGGAGGATAACAAAATAAACTGAATAGGATATAAATAATAGTAATGTTACTTACTTTATGTCCCATCAACTACTTTTTAAGGTTTTCGGAGACACCGAGGTGCCAGAATTTAGTCCCACAAGAGTTCTTTTACATGCCAGTAAATCTACCGTCACGAGACTGACGTATTTGAGCACCCTCAAATACCACCAGACTGAGCCAGGATCGAACCTGCCAAGTTGGGGTCAGAAGGCCAGCGCCTCAACCATCTGAGCCACTCAGCCCGGCTGAACAGGATGTAAACTGGCAACCAGCTATACTGACCACTGGAGTGGTAGTTCACTCAACCACCAAAGCTGAAGCCAAATTATACTCACCAATGGATCGTATGGCATGTGCTGGGGATGCTTCAGTTTACTGGGGGGCTGAACAGTAGCTACAAGAGGAAGAGGAGCTGGGCTTGGAGAGTGACCACTGGACGACGTTGAGTCTGCCGGCTCACTTGCACTGTCATCCACATAGTCGCTTGTTGGTGACTCTTCCTGAGCTTCACCCACAGCTGCACGAAGATTCATTCCTAAAATATTAAAAGGTAGATAGGAATTATGTTACATTATTCATTTTGAGAACCTTATCAATTAATTTTAAGATGATATAAAATACTGCAGCTATTAAATGCTACCATGTTAGTAGCAATTCAACAGT